>NW_021167954.1:8028-32566 GCF_004154835.1 Alternaria arborescens | reverse complement strand
AACTGGGCAGCAACTTTGTTATACGAGAAATTATCTCCTGGCTCGCGCGATTCGATATATTTAATCGCTTCTTGAATCGGATCCATATTGGTGAAGTTATGACGCGTTGAAGTTTTGTTGTTGTGTTTTTGGGGTGGGGCGTTGAGTGACCTGGGGCGTTAGCTGACACGCTACTGTAACGCAAAGGGCCGCCGCGGGAGTCATGCATCCCTGTCGCAACTTTACTGAGTCTCCAAATCTTCCCCACCAAACCTCCAACCCTCAAACTCATGACATCCGCCGCGCCCTCGCCTTCGTAGCAATGGCCGACCAAGACGAAGACGCCTCGCATCTGCGCGCACCTGACCCTCCCGACTACGACCCCACAGAGGAAGCGCAAGATTTCCTCAAACTCGACAAACTCACGTACGCCTTCAGATGCCCACGCACCACCACCCTGCTTCAACATGGCTGACACAACCCCCACAGTGTCCAAGACACGGCACACCCCACACTACCTAAGCGCGGCGAAAAGGACTTTGAGAGCCATGAAACGAACCTCCAGCTCGACACGCTCGAGGCCTCGCGCCGGGCCATGCACGGCGTCCTCTCGTGGCAGCGCACGCACACACAGAAAGGCCATATCCTCGCCATGTACGACCCCGAGCGCAACATGGCATGCGTCGACAGAGTCCGCTCACAGCACTTCCAGACGATAGGAACGAACAAAGGAGGAAGAGAGTGGCTGTTGCCCGAAGAAGCCCTGTTCTTGCTGGAGCGAGGCACCTTGGACGTCCGGTGGCCGGTCAAGCGCGAGGTCGGCGACAAGACGGTATATAGAACCGAAGACGGCGCGCCCATGAGTCTGCAGTCGGCGTATGCGGCCTTCATTGGGTTCGAGAGTGGTGTGGGTGGAAAGCTGACATTGGAAATGTACAACGTCTATGCCGGACTGAAGAGATCGGGGTACGTCATCTTTAGGACAGGGACGTGGGACGATGATAGAGGGGATATCGTACAAGCACCGCCTCCAGCAGCAGCACAGCCATCATCCCGCCCGAGCATCGTCACGCGCTTCTTCACCGAAGTCTGGCGGCGCCTAAGCCAGCCCGAACACCCCATCTCCGCCGAGGCCCTCGCCTTCGGTCCGCTCGTCAAGCCCGGCTTGTATCGCAGCTACAATGACATCTACCGCCTCCTCAAACTCATACCGACCCACGATCGCTCCTCCCCTCCTACATTCGTCCTCCTGCCCTCCGCAGACAACCCATACCGCGTTCACTTCGACGTCTACCGCACCACAGCCCGCTTCAAGAAGTCCGCTCGTGGTCCACCAGACTTCCGTATATGCGTCGTCGACGCGCGCACAACCCCAATACCCACGGGTGCACAGCTAAACGACCTCATGGCGCAGGTGCCGGAGGACAGGCCCAAGGAAGATGGTCATCCGAACCAGAGGTTAAAGCATGGGTGCAGGAATGTGGTGCTTGCGGTCGTGGATAATGGCATACCGAGCTATCTGCGGGTCGCGGATAGTCCGTTTGAGGAGGTCAAGATCTATGAGAGGTCGGCGCCGAGAGGGAAGGGCGGAGGGAGAGGAGGGAGAGGAGGTAGGGGGAGGGGGCGGGGGCGGGGAAGAGGACGTGGAAGCTGATGGAGAATGACGCATTACACCGTGAGGGATAATCGTTATCAGCGCAGGCGGTGTTTCTGCGCTCATGGTACCCAACGATTCCCTAACGACACGATACCCTCGAATAAATAAGGTCACAAGTATAAGATGCTTAGTGTTAGTCTTGTGCCAAACGCCCTCGCTGACCAAATTGCAGCTAAGCATGTGTCGTCCCAGCGCAATAGCATGGTGATCTATTAACCGCTTCTACCGACAATAGTGGCCAGGCGCATCAAGCCAGTCTGAAAGTCCTACAAGATGACGTTGTGGCTGGTCTCGCTAACCATTACGACCTTGTCGTATCTGCAGCCTCTTCATCGGAATCCGGAAGCGGCGAAAGAGCCATGGCAGCTGTAATACAAGAACATGCCATGATGATCATCTCAAAATTGAACATTCTCAAGCTGAACGACACGTATTGCGCGATGTACACCTATAGCAATCTCCCGGACCGCACTGTTAGACTACTCAGGCTCTGTCAAGGACAATACGAAGATCCGCTCTGGGGTGACCTATCAGATGTTTCGCTCAATGACCTTCCTCCATACGAGGCTCTCAGTTACCTTTGGGGACCGCCGAACTTCACCGCCCAGATTCACATTACTTGGTTCAAGGCACATCTTATGATTACGGAGAGTTTGGCAGCAGGTTTGCGACAATTTCGCCACGAAAACAAGGATCGGTATCTGTGGATAGATCATATTTGTATCAACCAGCAAGATCTTGATGAACGATCAGCACAAGTCAAATTCATGGAAGAGATATACGAGCGCGCTGCTTGCGTGCTACTGTGGCTTGGCGAAGATGTCGGTAATAATGCGCCACTTGCGAATACTATCGTACAAGACATCGCCCAAATGCGAGCGGGGAGCCGAATCCTTCAGACATCTCTGATCTTGATAACTATTTCTCTAGCAGGCGAGGCTAAGCCTCTTGAGACGATGGACCGGGTTTTGACTTTCCTCCATCCTCGCAATGCAACCGATCCTCGAGACAAAGTTTACGCTTTCCTGGATCTGCTCGAAAATCGCACGTCGGCTGCGTTGTTCAAAGAACTGGTGGACTATCGTAAATCTGTACTCCAGGTATATTTCGATGCAACCACAGCATCCATGTAAGAATCAACGGGTCTAAAGATTCTATCGACAACGAATCTCAACCATACTATCCTTGCGGCGAGGCGTGAAAATGGCTGGCCATCTTGGGTACCAGACTTGAAATATCGACCTGGCCCGACAACTTTGGCTGGTTACTGCTGTTTTCCATCTGCCTGCCACTCGGAAGCAGATGATCGACTGATGAAAGTCACGACTGTAGAGTTCCCCACAGTGAATAACCACTACTCCTTCACCACCACAGGTTTTGTGGTTGACAAAATCTCCGCGATCTCGCATTTCTGCAGCCACCCGGAAACATTCGCAAACATCCCTCGGCCTCTCGATTTGTACGCATATATCTCTGCAGCATGGCGAGTCACACGTGGTTCAGTCTCTGTAGTAGACTTTGCACAAGCCATCATGTGCAGTAACGCATCTTTCTGGGAGGAAACCGGCGATCTTACGGAAACGAATGAGAGTGGAGTCCTTTCTCCGCTTACCCTATGAGGGTTCGGGAAGTACCGCGCTGCCCATGAAGCTGTTATCAAGCTCCATAGCATCAAGTCACGCACATATCTCATCTTCGCTTTTGCGTTCATGACTGGTGAGGATGCGTTTCGTACTCGAATTGAGAATACGACCAGGGTCCTGGGCGACTCATTCGATGTCAAAAGTGAAATCCAGTTGATCGATGGGTTGATCAAACAGCGGCACACGTTGCTGCACGAAGCATGGCAGAGCGAGATGCGCATGATATCAGCACAGTTCGACTTTGATTTACCCGAGGAAGTGTCCCTTGATGAAGTCCTGAAGCAGCGACGACAAGAGAAACTCGATGAGTTCGAGCGGAACCACACTGAAACATACCATGAGCTACTTGACGCGTTTGACAAACAGCTCGAGCGATACTATCTCAATGAGGACGACCGGAAACAGGCCATCTCGACGCTTCTGATCGCTGTTCATGAGCCTACTGATCTTACAATCGCCGCCTTCAAACCCTTTTTTTGTCGATTTCGGAGAGTTACTTCAAACCGTAGATTTTTTGTAACCGCAGATGGCCGATGTGGTTTGGGTCCAAGTTGTCTCGAGGATAATGATGTCGTAGCCATCTTAGCTGGAGGTTCCGTCCCATATGTTTTGCGTCCTGTGGCTGGGAGTTACAATTTCATTGGAGAGTGCTACGATGGCGACTTTATGAAGGGTGGAGACTTGGAAGGGCGAAAGGATTCGACGTTGGACACGATCCGACTGCAATGATCTATAGTGTTTATTAGACCTTCAAGAACATTCATCCCATGCTAGGTCACCACCCCAAGCGCCGAATATATAGCCAATGAAAAGACCATTGAGGATGCACTACTTCTGAGGGATGTCACAGGTACAGGGTGGTGGGTGCCAGCCTCGTGCCATACGCCCTCGCTTATAAAATGGCAGCTGTGTGCTAGCCCACCCTAGAGAATGAGAAATGGGCATGGTCCTTATCAGCTTATGGTAACGAAAGTTAATTGAACATAAGACTATATGAAGACACTAAAGGGAGAAGAAACACCAATCGCTTTTCGTGTTATCTACGCTAGCTGGGCAAACCGCTACCAAAGGTGATCGACCACCATGTATTAGCGCAAGTAGACAACACGAGCATTTCAAGAAGTAGCATAAACACGATCAATATAATGATACAGAAAGCCGAACAAAGCAGGCAGCCGCCGAGCTTAAGACGCCTGCGCAGCCCATTGGCTCAACTATCAGCCTGTCTATCAAGGTCAATGCTGCGCATAGCATCTGAACAGGCGTTAACCAAGGACACCTGGCGTAAGACTGGAAAAGACTGTGGCTTATACATCATGCTGTAGTTTGGATGTTGCTGCGCGAATTCTGAATGGTAGCCTGGTCCACAATGGCGGCACAAGAATGGCGCAGGATTCCCAACGGTGCATCAGAGTGCGAATGCACCCACCAGTATCATGCTTTATTTTGTTGCATGATGAACTCAGTTCTCGCAGAGTCTTGTTACCTATTCTGCCCCCAAAAAACTAAGAATCCATGTGTACGGCGATACGACTAACGCATCGCTGGGGAACGTGACCGCTGAAGGATTATGACGTACGAGTATTGTGGCATAGCGGGGTGCATATGTACAGGAGGATCAGGCTCGACCCGCAATCGGGGATAGGTAGGCATGGTGAATTGAAGTTTATAGCTATCGATCGAAGGTGGGTAGGTAACCGATAAGGATCGCAAACTTGCTTTCTGGCCCCCAATATACTCATCGGCTTCCCAATCTCACATGACTATCTACTACACCACAGTATGTAGAGACCTTTGTTATCAGCTCAGTCACATTCTTTCTACTCTCTTGATACCCAACGATACCCGATCGAGAATCTAACGTCAAATGAGAAATCATAGTCGCAGAATGTTCGGCATCAGCCTTGTGCAGAACGCCCTGGTCAGATCACTCTTATCTGAAAGTATGTGCCTACCCAATACATAGAAATCAGCATCGTAATCGGGGCGAATCAGCATATAGCAATCAAAACGTGTACGGTTGTTGATGCATGATAGGTTACTGACTACTGACTCTTGGAAAAGCACACTGTCCCACGAAAGTCTCACCGGTAAGAGCTTCTGCTCGCAACTAAAATGCGAGGTCTATCAAAGGGGTATCGATATATAGAACTGATTCCCACGTTGTGGGCGAGATCGCTGTGACACTCAAGTTACTGTGCTTGCGAAATTGCAACCAAGTCTATTCACATACATACAATATTGTCCTACGTTTATACCACTACCTGTTTATCGGAACCTCGCATCAACGACGTACTGGAGTCTAGAATGGAGTACCAAGCCCTTAATCATGAATCTAACGAGATTCGAGTACTCCAATTTGTGCGTACTTCCGCTCATACTACTACGCAAATGGATTACGAAGCAAAGGAAGAGGTAGTGGGCGTCGGTATGTTGAATCTGACTCTTAACAATCGTCCTTTGAGCGACACGGATCCAAATGAATCGCGCAACGAATCAGGATCATTCCTGGTCCTTAGTTATACATGGGGTACTACCGAAGACATGAGAGAGATTGCTGTAAACAACTCAAAAATAACGATCCGCCGCAATCTCTACCAAGCCCTCAAGGTGCTGCAATCACACTATCTGGTCTGCGAGGGCAATAGCATGTGGAAAGATGCACTGTGTATCAATCAGAACAATGCGAATGAAGTTCACGACCAGATTAAAAGGATGGGCGCAATATACAAGCAGGCACATCGCGTAGTAGTTTGGCTTGGTGATGCCGCCGACAACAGTGATTTTGCCATGGACTTCATCAATGCGTTCAACGATTTATTGGACGCTGGCGAGTTGCCACTTCGCAAGTCACTAGGGCATTTTCTATCAGTCCATGGTATCGATATATGGGGTGCGTTGTCATAACTCATGTCGCGCGAGTACTGGTCTCGACTGTGGATCATTCAAGAGCTTGCTATGGGAGGGACTTCGACTATCATCATCTGCGGACACAAGACAACAACATGGGAACGGTTTTTCCGTGTGTACGACTCAACACATACCCATAAACATGTTTACAGAGATGCAAGATTAGCAACGATCTTCAGAGAGGAGCTTAGCATATCGGGGTTGGAAGTACTGGACGCCCATGACCGAGTGAAGCTATGGGTTTGGGAAAAGAGCGAGAACTACCAAATCATAATGCAAGACGTACGTCGACACCGCCGCAGCGCACAAGAACATCTTTTAGCGCGAATGGAGCGGGCTAAGTGCTTCAAGGTGGTCGATGAAGTCTATGGCACGCTTGGTCTTCTGGATGAGGCGATATCGAAAGCCATACTTCCAAACTACGATATACCAGCTCGTGATGTCTTCATTGCTTTTGCAGAAGCCTGGATCCAGGCCGAGATGAATTTGGAGCTTCTCATCCATGGCGGTGAGACTGGCAACGGAGACGAGTGGCGAAAATTGGACGAACTCGATTTACCATCTTGGGTACCGGATCTCAGGAAGCAGACTATGGTTCAGTACAACGTAGCGCATCCAAAGCCCCACGCGGCTGGTAGTCAGCGAGCCTCCTTCACCTTCCTTGGAAATTCTGTATTGTCGACCCAAGGCATCATTTTGAGTGCGATCGATGGATTGAGTGAGCGACGATGTTGGAATGAGGATCCAGCTGCTCTACAGAGCATCGTGAACGCAAAGCATGACGCCAATGCTTACGGAAGTGCTAGCGCATTCCGAGAAGCGTTATGGCGAACTCTCGTTGGAGATAGGGATTACCAAGCGCGCTCTCTCGTAGATGATACACTCCAGTCCTTCCTGGACGTTGCCATATTCGACGCTCCAGCTCCTACTAAAGCGCAATACCGAAGCGATCACATCGACTATCAATCGTGGCTCAAGACTAATGCTTCTTTTGTCCTCGGTGGAAAACCTCTGAAACAGCATTTCTTACCTCTGAAGTCAATTGAACATGAACCGGATGTGTATTACAGCTGTCTGCGTTGCTTCTTTCTCGGAAATCGAAAACTTTCCGTCACGGTAAGCGGACACATCGCTCTCGTATCGCAGGCGGCCCGCGTTGGCGATGTCGTTGCGATTCTCTTTGGATGCAGCGTTCCTCTCCTCCTTCGCCCTGTTGAACATATGTTCAGAGTCGTTGCGGAATGTTATGTGCAGGGTGTGATGCAGGGTGAATTGGCAGCTCTTGTCCCACAGGAAAACCCTGCATATCTGAAACGCGATATACTGCTTTGTTAGGATATACTATGATGAGTTTGCTTCCACTTCAATGCTCTGTGGCCAAAACCACCACGGTACAGCGGTAACCCTGCCAAGATCTCGCGAATCAAATATAAAGCATACAACAACCAGATTCTCCCCCAGATCACGAGCGGATGATTGTCGCTATATGTGATGGGCCTTCTGCAGAGGACTCAGAGGTAGTTCTACACACTCGTGTTACCAAAGCCGCGTTATCGAGGAGCACAGAAAAGTGGGGTGGTTGTATGAAAAACGTGCAAAGACGACAGAAAGAGAAGACTGCGAGAAGCGCCGCTAAGCTAGCGCTGATTGGGCGTCAATCGAATCGGCCGCTCTTGCCCGGCTGGTCTGCAAAGGCATCATACACCACCTTGCTTATGGACATGTCAGTTTGCGGCGAGATCTATTCAGCCTTGTGATTAGCGCCCTGCTCCTCAACGCCTTGCACTTAGCCTGATGGTACATGCTCACGTATGCCGATGACTAAGATGTAGCGTGTCGCTTACCCCGCGAACTGGCTAGGTTATCTGGCGAACGGCGTACAACGCGTTGCGCGACACTCCTTCACTCAACGCTGGTTACCCACCACCTCGACTCTCGCACATTTACCATGGCAATTCGACCGATTGACACCAACAATTTGGAGCTGAAGTTCTTTGTGGGATCTTCCGTCCCCAAGTATGCAATTTCATCACACACCTGGGGCCCCGAAGCCGATGAAGTCACATTCCAGGACATGTTGGCTATAAACAGAGGGTCTGAGAATCCAAAAATGGAGCGACCGGGATATTTCAAGATCATCGAATCTTTTCGAAAAGCTAGGTTAACCGGTATCGGGTACTGCTGGGTGGATACATGTTGTATCGACAAGACCAGCAGTGCTGAGCTGAGCGAAGCGATCAACTCCATGTTCAGATGGTATCGCGATGCAGCTTTTTGCTATGTTCTCTTGTCTGACTTCGAGATTGAACATACCCGAGACATGAAGTCGATCGGCGAATGCAGATGGTTCAAGAGAGGCTGGTGTCTACAGGAGCTTGTCGCTCCGCGAAACGTTGAGTTCTTTGACCGTTTGTGGAACTTCCTTGGAACAAGAGAAGAAATGTCGTCCCATATCTCGAAAATCACGGCTATCGCAACGAACGTTCTGACCGGACAGGTATCCATGGACACAATCCCGATAGCTCAAAGGCTGGCGTGGGCAGCGAAGAGAGGGACAACGTGAACAGAAGACATTGCTTATTGTCTCTTGGGAATTTTTGATATACAGATGCCTATTCTCTATGGGGAGGGCACGAAGGCGTTCATACGTCTACAAGAAGAGATCATGAAACAGTCGAACGATCGTTCACTCTTCGCGTCACGGCAACCTGGCGTGCATGAGCGGTACTGCAGTTTGCTAGCGCCTTCCCCAAGGTATTTCGCTCATTGTGCGAACCTCGCCCATACAGAGTCACGTGTATCAGGGTAGTGCATATGCTTTGACCAACAGAGGGTTGCAATTCTCTGAGACTGAACTCTATATCGACTGTCTTTCCGGTTTATATGTCTTACCCCTATCCTGTATCTCGTCATCAGATGCAGAGGTTATCGAGGGTATACTTCTAGAGCAAGTCGGACCGAATCTTTTTGCAAGATTGAGTCAGCGCCCTCGTGTCGATATTGTACATCAAATCCGCTATGGGCGGAAAGTGCCTTCAGTTGTCAAGAAAGGGATACATATCGCCTCGCATGTCACACCTGCGATTCATGCAGACATGCTCTTGGCAGATGAGTAGACGATACAAGTATCGTCAGATACACTCAGGCTTGATCATCCCTACGCACTACAGATTGGAGACGAGATAGCCGGTAGCCACCGATGGGACATTGCTGGAATGCGATTCCTCACGAGGGGTCATCCAAACTTCAGAGGCTACTGGAAGGTCAACGTAGAGCAGGCGTTGGGCTTGAGCGATAGGTACCTGGTACGTGATATGTACCTGGTACGTGATTTGAAAGAACACTATTGCTATCTGTCCTGTGGGTTTAAGTGGCGGGATAGAACCACAGGGTCAGAACCGTGGGTCCTTCTGTACACAGAATCGTTTCAAAACAGTACAATGGTACCAGTATTGTTCCAAATCCTTTCCTTGAGCTCTCAGGCCAGAAAAGTCTCGCAACGAGTCGACTGTATCTCGGTCATCATCGATATACTCGTGTGTACCTTGACGCGTCGATTAAGGTAGACGAGCAGGCACGGAAATTCAGGCTCAAATTCAACTTGACCGAAGCGGGATAGATAAGTAAAGTAGGTCGCCCTTGGTGCTAGGTGATTGCAGCGAGGAGACTAGAAGGATGAGTCGTAGGAAAACGAAGCTAGAGATTTGTGAGCTTAATCTTCGCATCGATTACATTGATGATTCCACAAGTACAGAGCTGCCATCTCCAAAATTCGTTAGAGCCTAAAGCTATCTACATGACAGCGCAACGAATATTGGTAAATGGTTGTTTGGCGATTGCTGCCGGCGAATTAGCGTCACAACCTTACCAGCCACGTTGGAGTCGTATGGAATTTGTATGCGACCGAGTACATCATTAGACGTGCGCGCACTAGGAAGGGTGAATTTAGTTCATTACGAACAATCGCGAAGGATGACGATTCCGATGAGCAATTAAGGTGTCGACAAGAATTAGCGTGCAGCCCCGCAATAACGTCTCTAGGTAGCAGGCCCTCACCGTCGGCGAATTTATACTAACTTTGGGCGACCCTCGTGGGTAGGTGTCGCGCTAACCCAATTCTTGGCGTACGATCTGCGCGGACCCGGTCCTCGGATCTCCAGATACATAGGGAACCCCCTACTGGCTCCGATCTGCCATGATAACTCAATATACCTTCAACCGTTGCTTAGAAGCTAGCCTGCATGAGGTCATCTTGGCTGCCAACTTCAGTACCTTTCGGCAACGTTCTAGTCATTGTCGTGGCTGCTTGATACGAATACTGCAGACAGACAGAAGTAGCTCTCTATTCCGACCACGTCCTAATCAAGCACGCAACTCTGTCCATCATGACAGTTCGTCAGCCATACTCGCACCGAATATCCTTAAGATTCACCGAGCCGTTTCACAATTTCGATCTAAGCGCATCGACCTCTTCCACGAAGCCTCGCTCCCAAGCCTCGATTCCAGCGCACGGATGCGAGTCCAACCTCTTCGCAACTTCACTGCGTGTCCTGCAAGTGCTTGCGAAGCCCAACTCAGCAACTTGCTCCACGCCACCAGTAAATAAATTAGCTCCCTCCGCGAGACTCACAGTCCTCACGATGTTGCTGTCAATCAGGCCGGCTTTGCATACAGCATCTGCGACCGCCTGCGACAGGTCAAACCACGTGTGACGTCGATGCGCGCTGAAAACAACACCCTGCTTGCCCGTTGGAAGGGAGGCGCCATCCTGTGACAAGATGTTGATAAGCGTCAGCTCGTATAATCTTGCAAGGTCCTCGATATGGACTACAGCACCAAGTTAGCGTACATCGTGTAACTAAGCTGCCGCGAAAGAAGTACCGTTATCCCATACACCCTTGCCATCACCAACAACAATGGCTTGGCCTTCCGTTATCGCCGCTCGGACCAATCGAGGCACTTGCAGACTGCGCTTGTTCCATAATCCCGTGCCGACCTGGCCTAGGAGTTAGTACCATGGGGCTCCGCAGATTGCGGGGACGTGGAGGCATCACTCACACCGTAGATCAATGGAGACATGAGGACGACTGTCTTCACGCCTGACTCCAGACCGGCGTCTATCATGCCCAACTCCGTCGTTCGTTGGATGTATCTCTTCCTAGCATTACGCGTCTTCTCATAGGTGTAGATGTCGTCCTCGGAATCGTTGAATTCCCGATCCGGGCTGGATTCAATGTGGTCCCCAGAAAGTGGTTGGTCAGCGAGATTCGAAACGCCCGAAGTATGCACCAGCCATACGTCTCTGCCAGTGTGCACCCGGCGTAGGCAAAGGCCCTTAACGAAGGCTACAGCGCTGGCAAGATGATAGCCCAGCGTCATGTTGAAGATGACATCGTACTGACTCGCTATCTCGACAAGACGCGCAGTATCTTCCAGGCCCTCGAAGAGCACAATATGGAGTCTGGAGCCAAAGGCATTGTGAAGCTGCGCAACTCTATCCTGGCCACGAACCAGACACGCTATCTCGACCTCTTGGATCGCTGGGTGTTTGCTGCGGAGTAGTTGATAGAGCACGCTGCCACCGATGTAGCCTGTGACGCCGGTAAGGAGGATCTTTATGCGAGTCATGATTGGACACACGATATCGTAGATGAAATGTAAGATACTGGCGAAGAAAGTGGATTGACTGGTAACAATGTGGTTCGAAAACTTGCACTCCTCCATATACCGTCTCTTCGCGTGAGCAAGACGGCTAGGGATTCACCCTTGCACAAGTAAAGCTTACGAAACCATTGTGATTAGGTCACTACGACTGGGACCCGACTCCCAGGGAAGCGCTTGAGCCCTCTTTAGCCTTACTTTCCACCGTTGGAAGCTTGTCATCACAAAGTTTCGATATTTATCCGGTACGGCCCGCCTCACTGCAGACTGGCTCAATGAAACCTTAACAGATTCAAGGACTACCTAGACATGTCAAACACTGATGACGTCTGTCGCATTTTGCGATTCCATTCAGCAGCGAAATCCTACTACCATTCACTGCGCGGCCCGAATACTGAGGTCATGCGTAACAGACTATCTTCCTGTAAAGCATACACCGAGACAGTAAGGTTTGGTATCGGACCCTTTATTGGCGCGGTCCGAAACGCTTCAGCCTCATGCAACGTCTCGTTGGTGTATACTACAATATCATGGCGATTGAGTGGTCGGTACAACAATTTCCGGACGAGGTAAGCTGGTTCGCCAAGCGATAAGCACCGAACGAACAAGGTGCACCTGTCAGCTTGCACTGGCCTCCTTCGATTCGGGCTCCGTATACTGCCGAAGTTTTGCCCGTCCAAACGAATACTCATCCTTATTGCTAGGTGCGGACTAAAGATACGGGTTCATACATTGGCTATTGTGTGCAGATAGGTAGTCTCTGCGTGCAAACAGGCGAAAGTATTATCTGCATAGCACACTATCGTATGTACACGGCTGACCGTTGTTTGTGAACAGCTGACTGTTGTATGCATGTAGCTGACTGCTGCATCACGCGTACATGATGCTCACAACCCTGCAAGTGGACTAACACCACGCTACGTCGGCAAGGCTGTAATCTTTAACCAAACTTTGGGAAGATAAGAGTCTTCGGAGAATCTACAGCGATCGACTGACTTCTTGAAACAGGAGAGATGGCAAAACAACTAAGAACGAGATAGTGACCATCGGGATGCCGTGACTATAAGACGCTGCTCCTACCTCATGGGTCAGCATTGCAACAGTTGACTTCAACTACACTCATTGCACTTCCCTTGATCAAGCACGATGAATGTATCTACCCCCACTTTCCCATGGCATGTCATGGCAACCCTTGACTCACTCATGTCTGAGGACAAGCTTTCTACCATGGAGCTGCCACATCCACGAACAATAGTGGCAAGTCTTTTAGCCATAGTATTCACGCTATCCTACTATCGGTCTGTCACGAAGAAGATAGGTCTCGAAAGCTTCCCTGGACCATGGTATGCACCCTACACGGCTATGCACCTTCGATGGCTCTTCGCCCGTGGCACGATCCACGAGTATGTTGAGAAGATGCACAAACAGTATGGTGATGTGATTCGTCTGGGACCAAGGCAGATTTGGGTCTCAGATAAAGGGGCTATGAAACAGATTCTTCTCACCATTGACCTGCCAAAAGTTACTATGTATGCCGAGATCTCGAGAGACAGAAGTAGCCCAGGTCTTTTCGGAGAAATGTAAGTACCAACACTCTATATCACCTCTGGAAGCAAAAATCGGCTAACGATCGAAACTACAGTCGCCCGGTGCCTCACCGCAACCTCAAGAAATTTCTCAGCCCCGCCTTCACTGTGGCATCCGTCGACAAACTAGACACCTACTTCAAAGCATGCGTATCTACCTTGCTTGACAACTACTACGATGAAGTCGACAAAGCCGTCGACAAAGATCTCAGTTTCAAGCCCAATGGCAACATCCAAACAGACCTCATGCGCGATCTGCATTGCCTCGCCTTGGACATCATGGGCGAGTCCTCGTTCGGCAAAGGCTTTGGGCAGATTGACAAGATTTTCGATCCGAGAAAAATGCTTTCGAGCAGAGATAAGCGGTGGAGTAAGATTCCCAATGCAATCTTCGATGGGCAGGCCAGGAGGTATGGATTGGTTTTCATCAAGAGATTCCTGATGCGAATGGGGTATGAATGGGAGGTTGATTGGCCCAAGGAAATGACCACTGCTATTTGTGAACTCGTCAACGAACGTGCTGCAGCGCAGGGATCAGCAAAGAACGCGGCACGTATCGATGTCCTACAGCATATGTTGGATGAGGGTGCGCGACCGGATACTGGAGAGCGTATGTCGAATCAAGATATAATTGATCAAATGTCTGAACTTCTTCTGGCTGGTTCGGAAACTACATCCGGTAAGTTCAACCCTTCATGTTCTCCCTTCGGCCTTACATTGGCTAACCACCTACTCAGGAACGATGGCATGCCTCTTTGTGGAACTCGCACGAACTCCCGCAGCTCTAAACAAGCTTCTCGCTACGCTCCCCCCTCTTTCTCCGTCATCTCCCATCCTTGACTCCAAAACCGTGCGGACGGACCCACAATATCGCTACCTTGAAGCCTGTCTCAAAGAAAACCTGCGCATGAACCCCATTGCTTCTGAACTAGGTCGCCGCACTCTGGATCAAGGTCACAATGTTAATGGGTTTGATATTCCACCCTATACGATTGTTTCAGCCAGTTACAGGGCACTACATCGCGATGAACGATACTGGCCAGAGCCAAACAGGTTTTGGCCAGAACGGTGGCTGGAGGGTAAGGAGAGGGAGGGTGCGCCGGAACCAGAGTAAGATGACCAATGCATGAGAAGGGAGGTGCAATTCAGACCTCTGCTAACAAAAGACGCAGCATGGATGCTTACTTTCCGTTTTCTAAAGGCCGACACAACTGCATTGGTCAGAATTTCGCGTATGCAGAAATGCGCACAGTATCTGCAAACCTCCTTTCCCGCTTTTCTCTTGAGGAAGCTGGTTATCAGCAAATTCAGCTTCGACAATTCATCACGATGCAATTCCATGATGGGAAGTGGAAGGTTGTTTTGAAGCCTCGGTGGAGAGAAGGCGCGGAAGCTTGAGGGATGAACCTTTGTGGGATGACGGCAATGCGCAAATGATATGAAGCTTGGGCAAAGTATTCCATTAGCTAAGAGGTTACGGAGAAGAGAAGGTAGGTAGCAGCTCATGCTGTCAACTATAGGAAATGAAGTGAGGTAGCATCCAAACAAGCTCATTACTCGATATCTCTCGTCATCCTCAGCATTATGTATCCCCCTGGTGTTGGCCCTACTCACTCACTCTTCTCACTCTCGGAATCTAGTACATTGGGTCACCAACGGCTGTGATAGACGCAGTGCATACGCCATTTTGACAGTACCCGGCGGGTGTAGCCCAGCCCCAGAGTTCTGGAAATGATTAGCTTCTTGATGCGATGAGAGAATAGGTGAAACTTACCGACAGACTGTCCGTTGGTAAATATTGCGTTTGCTGCGCCGGAGATCGTAGCAGAACAGGCTTGTGTGCCGCTAAGCTGATCGCAGGTAATGATGAATGGAGCGGTGGCTGTCACTGGGACAGTGGCAGCACCATAACAGCGTCCTCCATCGCACCAAGCTGCCACACTGCTGGCTGTCTGGTAGTTGTTGCCATCGACAAGAAGGTTCGAAATGGAACCAGCTACGGTAACGTTGCAACGGTATGATGAATCGCATGCACCGGACACTAATTTAAGCGTTAGTCAATCGAACACTTTTCTGCTTTATAATCAAAATGCAAGACCTACTGAGACCATAGACAGCACCAAGAACACCGGAGAAAGTTTTGTCGATCACGCCTGGCATCGCAGGAAGGTTGGTAAGCGATAGAACACCTTGTCCTTGGACTGGAGCAGAGAACGTGGACGGAAGAGCCGTGGAAGCTGTAGCTGCGGTGCCAGTGGGTGCAGCAGTAATCGTGGAGGCCGCAGCCGTGGTAGATGTAGATCCTGAGCCAATTACAACGGCAAGCAACGTCGAGGACGAGAGCTTCACTCCCACAAGGGGTGAGGAAGATCCTCCGACATTGATACCGAGCAACGGTGCAGCCGTGGACGTGGTGACGACTGCGCTGCTGGCTTTCGAGGATACCGCAACAACTACGCTGCTTGCTTTGGAAGAGACTGCGACGACTACGCTGCTCGCTTTGGAAGATGCTACCACGACTACGCTGCTAGCCTTGGAAGATACCACTGCAGCGGCGCTGCTGGTCTTCGAGATGACTGCTGCAACGGCACTGCTGGTCTTGATAGTGGCTGCTGCGCTGCTAGTCTTCACTGCGCTACTGGTAGTAGCACGTGCTTCGATCGGATCGGCAACAGGTGCGGCCGCAACCAATGCGCCAAAGAGTGTGAAAGTAGCGAGGAGCTTCATCTTGATGGATTTGTTGTAGTGAGCGAGGAACAGAGACTGAGAAGGGGGAAGAGATGCCGAGGAAGACGAGAGATGAAGAGCGAGAGTAAAGTTGGATGCCTGGAGCTGGAGTTGCTGAGGATGGCTTCTGTATCCGCAAGGAACAGCTCGTCTTTATGTGTTTCTGGATGTTGAGAGCTACACTCTTCGAGCATCCCCTGAGCCAACATTATCTGGAATTTGTCTTTGATCACAGTTCTCGATCGATGTTGGCGAGGAATGCAAATATCCATCCAAACCTCAAGTCTGGCCCCTACTGACCACAAACGTCCTCCGGATCTAGAACTCTGCGTTGGGAACGACTTTGGAGAACGCCTGGCGTACGCCCTCGGAAGTACGCCAAGCTGGGTACCTGCTTGGTGGACTGTTTTATTGGTGCGGGCCAGCCTCGTGCAGCACTTCTTAATTGTAATGTTTAAGCCATTCTGTGGCACGGGTGCTGTTCCGTTATAGGCTCGAGTGTTGTAGCGTCATCTCAGGGACCCTGAAGCTTGGAATTTAGCGCGTCTCACAAAAGCCTGGCTCGTCATACTGGTTGCTTTGTGCTGAGATAAGGCGCCAAGCAGCAAGTCAACAACCAACCAAGAGAGAGCCGTGTTGCTTAGGTGCCGTTCAAGGTTTAACACTAGGGAGTCTAGTAGTCCGGGACGTCTTCCGAAAGCACGAGCGCTGGCTTGAGCTAGTGCCGATGCAGGGCGTTTTCTAAGGGTCAACACCATCTTGACACACGATACTGTTCGTTTGCCCGACATGAACATCCGCTTCGTCTCCAGGTTTTTGGATTTAGTGTTGCTTGAGGTATGTCACGTCCATCGTTGGAAGTGTGCTTCGGTGGATCGCAGTAGGTGGTCCCCCTCCAAGACCCGCCCGTTAGACGCGACAAGTCGTCTTTCTAGATGCGCATGGATCTTCGATAGTTGGTATCGCAGTTCCATGGTCTTTCTTGACACTCCATCGATTCGATAACGACAATTTCCCAACAATGTGGCAACTGACAAATGTATTCCGAGTCCTCGACCGTCGGTTTACATGACGCCTCTCTCACGACGCCTGTAAATGAAGATGTAAGCCTAGAGCAGTAGAATACGCCATCGATAGCACGTCACTGAGCTTTGCGGTGATGGCGCAGGACCAGACCCATCAACGCCTCGTTCTTTCCGGCTGCACGGTATCGTCGATCGTCACAACTAGCGTAGCGAACGGTTTGATCGACCTGCCACGTTCCGATCGTCGCAGGGGTAAGATGACGGTAGCGATCGAAAGCTTGTTATAGTAAGAGGCATGAACACTCCCTCACGAATCATTGGACTGGTGCGTGTCGGTAGCGCAACACCTACACTGGTTGGTGAACTCTCGGAAGCCTCGTCTTGCATCCCCAGACTCTAACGGCAACAGCCGGATCACTCATCAAAATCAAGGTCGATAGAACCTCATCTGGACCGAGATCCAGGTACATGGACATAGCATGAGCGCGTGGCGTATGCAGGTCGACCACTAGCTTGTCTCCACCACAAGCGGGTGTGCCTGAACGGATGCGTTCCACTCTCGCCTGGACATCCAACAACCCAGTCTGATTTATTCTTCGGGGCCCCGGCCTTAGCCGTACGGTATCGTCTCGCACCGATTCAATTTAGACCCACAAGATGGTAATCCTAGTTCGGCCTGCTCTTGTAGCCAAGTAGGAACGGAGTACGGTAGATGCATGAACAAGAAGCTGAAGGAGGTGTATGGCTCAGAAGGGATGCAGCCTTACCCCGCTGTATGGGGTTTACGACACAGTCCTGTCTGCTAGCCACGAAATGCGTGTTTACATTAACAGCTTAACAGCAAAAAGCGGGGTTCAGGAACATCAGCTCAATGGTGTTGTCCCTGTCAGAATTTAGTTGTTGTTCGTGATGCAGATGACGTTGCCCAGCTCTAGTTGTTACATGGTACAATAATCGTATATCGCCACTAAGTAAGACTCGTGGAGTGCACTGCTGCTTGCAAGCCAAGCTAAATTTAAGCATGAGTGTAGCGTACGATGCACCCTCCGAAGTGCGATTCATGAACATAGTCCAGACGTCCTTGGCACAACCACAGCACGTTCAAGGTGTGGAAGTATGAGGGGTCTACGAAATTCCACGTATGGAAAAGCGTGATGTGGAGGTGCGCCAAACTTGAAAGTGCAAATAGGTGTGACCGCTAGGGTAGAAGTGATTACTTGACTAGCACATGCACGCCCTTACTGCTCTGATCCACACCAGGCAGAAACACATCATGCACGAAATCGACGTCCTTTCGGCTTGAGTTGAAAAGTTCCATATCGAACCGCCTAATCACAGCTGCAATGCAAATCCGCATCTCCGCATACGCCAAGTTCATACCCACACATGATCTCGTGCCACGGCCGAAAGCCATGAGGAACCTGTCCAATGGCTGCCCATCGGATGTTCTAGCACCTACAGCGCCGTTGTCATTGAGCCAGCGCTCTGGAATGAACGAGTCTGGTTCAGGGAAGATTGACTCGTCGATATGAATCAAGGGAGCGGTCATGCCGACTGGTGTGAATGCGGGGATGGTGTAATCTTTATACACCATAGGTGAGCGCGCAAGGCGCGCATTGCGGATCGCAAGACCATTGCTCATTCGAAGGCCTTCACTGATAACAGCGGTGAGATAGGGCAGTTTCTCCAATTCAACAAGCGCCTTACGCTCGTAGGGATCTGGCATGGCTGATACTATCTCCGCCTTGAGCTTTATATAGGTGGACGGGTTGTCGAGAAGGTGGAAGAGGATAGCGTTCAATGTGTTGCCGACTGTATCGATCCCAGCGCCGACGATGACCTGGCTTTCCTGGCTGAGTCGCTCAAGGTTCTTCTCGTTAGGTGGTAGGTCGCTGTCGAGGAGATCGTGAAATATCGTGTGCTCGCTATTCGTGTTGCTCTCTGCAACTCCAGATCCCTGCCCGACTTTTTCCTTTCTCGCGAAAACCTCCTGCACGCGTCGGTTGTTCATTTTCCGGAGTTCCATCATCGCTGCGTATTCGGGGCTTCGTTTTTCTACCCAGTCTTGCGGTAACGCGTTGATGACAGAGTGTAACCAGGGTGCATATCGAGTGATCAAAGAAAGGGACGCAAATCTCTTGTTGGCCTGTGTAAAATATGGTGCAAAGTCAGGGTCGTCGAGAGACTTTTGTTCCACGCCCATGGAGTATTTGATGATTACGTCTGCAGCCAAGCAACTGAATGCTTCACATGTAGGTATGGCTCTTTTGGCGAGATCATATTCCTCGAACCTTGTACATAGTTTTTCGACGTACATCCAAATCATATCCTGTAGACCTATGATCCGCTGTTTTGAAAAGAACGGATTCATGGCTGCGCGGCGGATACGGTGGTGGTAGTGATCGTCTGTACTGAAAGCTGTCAAAGGATTGCCGAACTCAGCAGTCATAAAGTTGTATTTGTCGCGTGGCGCGGATCGAGTATACAGCGTTTCTATGAAGGCAGGATCAGAAATGTGGAGTTCATAAGGGCTGATGCGAACTATGGGGCCTTGATCATGTTAATATTACTGCTGTCAGACACGAACGCGGCTCAGTCCCCGCCAAGGGCCGGGTAGTGACATACCATATTTTTCATGCATCTTCTTTATCTCTGCCCAGTATCTACCCCATTGGAAGACATCGAAGTAGCACTCGTAGCACAACGTCACTGCGGCTAGCTTTGGACCTGGAAACTTTGATAGAGGGCTGATGTATAGCTGGTAAACTGCGTTGCCAATTAAGTAGGAACAGAACAAGACAACTCCGATAAGTATCGAGTAATGCGAGAGATTATCGCGGATACCACCAGTAACTGTTTCTTTCAGGACCATTCTTACGAGCTTTGGTTGAGTAAAGAAGTCGCTTCAGATCGTTGGCGAGGTGGGTTTGTTCAGAAGTGGAGAAACTTTACCTGGCATCGCAGGGAAGTAGATCGAGTTCAAATGACCTCTCCAGCTTTATTTGGGAATTGTCCGTGAGATTGGTGCAGACTGAACACGTCATGCATGATGCACGGTGTTTGTCCGACGGTCCATGTGGTGTGTGTTGCTTCTTTCTGATGACCCCGCATCTTCATTTAATGCTATCCAGAGCACACGGCCCTCATGCAGCTCAACAATCGGAAGCACTGCGGAACTCTCTGATCCAGCAAGAACCTGGAATGCGTGAACGTCGTATGCCTAGATGAATAATGAGTTTAGCTCCTGTGATGCCAATGAATGCTGTACGGATGCCTGTTAGCACAGAAACTGGTGTCGTGGCCGCCTCCGTCAGTGCGAGGACATGTGACTTGCTGGCTAGCGAAAAGGACTAAGTGTGCTTGGCATGCATGGAGAGAAATCTCGCGTAGACTTGACACCTCTCTAGGGGAGAGCAAGTAAACAAAGCTACAGCAGATTCTTGTAGGATCTATAAGAGAGATTTGCGACGCTGCGAACGACCCACAAAGGATTTTGAGTTCTATGCAATGAGAACTTGCGAAGTAGAGGTCTCCACGTGTCACAAGTCGGATCCCCAACTCCGCTCATAATCAAGTGGAAAATATCGCAATTCAGGATGAGCTTGTGTAGCATGCTCCCAGAACGAGCTGGTCTGACATTACTCGACACCCTCCCAATTTATCGATGCATGCACCAGGAAGAAGGCATCCAATCGCTTGACCCACCACACTCGTTCAATCACATGCTAAAGTGTTGAGGGCCGGCAACGCGATAGCGGGCCATTCGTCATATGCTTCACGCGCATGAGTCTATTGTTATGGGGAAGACCAAGCGACTAGCTGCACTTCCCGCATCTTTCTGGGCAAACACCCACCAGCGGCCCGTCAAATCGTTGTGGGGTAGTTATCTACGCTGCGGCTCTACCCGCAAGCCTCCATTCCAGTTGCATGCGCTACCCATTACGTACCCCTCCTTGGCGACGAATCATGGCACATTAGCGCTTATTACCACAAAGTGACTGCTGTCTCGACTCGTAAATTTATGTCTACCATCAATAGGGGCACTATTCATCGGGAGTATACCACATTTGAGATTTCTTCCATATCCGTTCCAGAGCAAACGATCTTTATGTGTCTAAAAAGATTAAACAATCTATCCCCACGCACTTCAGATTTCTGGGATTAGTGCATGCGTGCTGCAGTTTGTTTTGGGCCTTTGACTATAAAAAAGCACTTTTCCTGATCTCGACGCACACGCTGCCTCATCGGACGTTGCAAACAAACTCCGTCGAAAGACATCTGTCTGACTTAGCTATTGGAATACTCACTAAGTCAAGATTACTCTAAGTAGATGTCCCACGATCCAAGCTCTGAGTCTGACACATCTTGAAATACATGCCGTTCTTCTTGAGCAGCTCCTCATGAGTTCCAGCCTCAACGATACGACCGTCTGAGAAGACGAAGATGCGATGGGCTTCGCCAACAGTCGATAGACGATGGGCGACGGCAATTGTGATCCTGTCACCGCAAGCAGCTTCCATCAGAGCCGCTTGCACTAGGCGCTCTAATTCAGTGTCTAAAGCACTCGTGGCTTCGTCTAGAAGAGGGACTTTCGGCTGGCGGACCAGAGCTCTGGAAATGGCGATGTGCTGCCTCTGGCCACCAGAGAACTGGCTGCCGCCGATACCGCAAAGTGTTTCAAGGCCCTCGGGAAGTGAGGAGACAAACTCCCAGACATTGGCCGCTCGACAAGCTGCTTCGATTTGTGTAGCGGAGATGTTAGCGGTATCGACGCCGTGCATGATGTTCTCGCGCACGGAGCCTGGGAACAAGGATGGTTCTTGTTGAACGAGCGAAACGTTGAGACGATAGCTACTTGGGCTCATCGTTTGCAGGGGCTGCGAATCTACGATGATGCTACCACTTGTCGGATCGTAGAAGCGTTCGAGAAGAGCGATCATGGTACTCTTGCCGCATCCTGATGCGCCTACAAATGCCACGAATTCACCACGTCGAATGGTCATCGAGACGCCCTTCAAAACTTGACTGTCTGGCACAAGTGGATAGGAGAATTGCAGATTATTCATTTCACATGCCATGCAGCTCTCCATTGGTGCAATACTTCTGTTATCGTTCGTTTCAGTTATGACTGGTTGCAGTTCAGATAGCCAGAAGAAGTAATTCGCCGCTTGGTGACCTTTAGTGAAGCTACCGGAAAAGCTGAGTAGCGTTCCCGCGGAGGTTTCAGAGAAGAATATCGCCATGAATGAGACCATGAATTGATAGAAGCTGATCTCGCCAGCAGTGACCAGCTTTGATCCCCACCAGAAGCCCAGTGCAAGAACGAATTGCTCGACGGCTTGAGTGAGCGCGAACCACATCATGACATGGAACAGATGCGGTGTGCATCCGCGAATAGCCGGATCGAGTGCTGTGGTATATCTCTGCAAGAAATCTTCTTCGATGGCAAGAAATGACACAGTTCGAATAGCGAGAACTGCTTCCGATGCTAGCGATGCGCTTTGGCTGAAAGAAGTGTTGATTATCTTGTTCAAACGCTTCTCTAGCTTCAGTCGCAGCCAGCCGGACAGGATGAGAGGGGGGAGGCCAACAAAGATGCCGACAACTCCAACCTTCCAGGACGTGGCGAGGGAGAGAATACAGCATGCGACAACACTGACGATCGAGATAATGGAGAAAGATATGTTGATACCCATCAGCTCGAGTACAGCCTGTGGGTGAGAATCGAGCTTAGCAGTCATGGAGCCGACAGTATTCTCGGGGGAGTCGAAAAACCTTAAATCCTGGTAGAGAAGACATTCCATCATGCCGGATCGCACCCTGGCGCTCAAGGTATTCGCGATTACGTTCATGGCCCAGCCCAAAGTGTAGTAGCACAACAGGCAGCCTAGTGAGAGAACCAGGAACATCAAAGCCAGAAAATTGGCCTTCGGTGTAGGATCATCATTCCCCATAAATGTACCATCGGCGCAGTTCAGGAGTCAATCTTGCTAGTTTCCAACAACTGCGGAGCAGGCCAACCTCCCTAGATGACTGTGAGTCTTCTTTCTCGCCAACCTTGCCGTGGTCATGTGGGCCGGCGGTATCTGGCCTGTCTAGAGACACAGCTGTTTGAGCGAGAACGTCTTGTTTCTCGATTTCTTCCAAGGGTGTATCGCTGATGTTCAGCAGCTGATTCTGAACTGGCAACAGGCTCTGCACCTGTACGAGTTTGGCATACATCCCACCGCGGTCCAGGAGCTCCGCATGAGTGCCTTGCTGAACTAATTCGCCTTTGGACATGACCACGATGTTGTCGGCATTGCAGACCGTTGAAAGTTTGTGTGCGATGACAATTGTCGTGCGATTCTGTGCAGCACTATCGAGCGCCTTCTGGACGACGGTTTCGGCAGTTGGGTCAAGTGCACTGGTGGCTTCATCTAGCAGGAGGATACGAGGATCTGAGATCAAACTGCGAGCAATAGCAACCCTCTGCTTCTGGCCACCAGAGAGTAGTCTGCCTCTTTCTCCAACACGAGTGTCGTAACCATTGGGAAGTTGCATGATAAAGTCATGGGCAAAAGCTAGTTTTGCAGCGTCAACAGCTCGATGAATCTGCTTCTGTCGGGGCTCGTGCTGCCATTTGGTAGCGACAAGGCCATGGATGATATTATCCAACACCGTGCCATTGAAGAGTACAGGTTCCTTATTCCGTCAGCACATCAGCTAAAAGGTGTGATCACACGACAGTACCTACTTGCTGAACGAGTCGAACGTGTGTTCGTAACTATCGTAGATTCAAGGTTGAGGTAACATGGCCGTCGATCTTGATATTTCCTGATGTTGGATTATACCATCGCTCAAGAAGACCGATGATAGTACTCTTGCCCGAGCCGCTAGGACCAACGAGAGCAGTCACCTTACCAGCAGGGATTTTGAGCGAAAAATCGCGAAGAACCATGGTATCAGGGCGCATCGGGTAATTGAAATTGACAGATTCTAGCTCGATTTCACCTATCAACGCCGCAGGCTCTATGCCGGAGGGGTCCAATGAGTCAATTCTAGACTTCCTATCCATGAGCTCGAATAGGTCAATCGCCGCAGACGCAGCACGCCCGAAGGTAACGAAGTTTGGCCCAGTCAACATAACTGTCGAAGCGGCGATGATGACGGAGAAAAGTACTCTGGTGATCCATGTCAATCGAGACTCGACGCCAACTTCGCATGGGGGGGGGGGGGGGGGGTAGGAACGTAAAAACGGTTCCGAGATTTGCCTCCCCACGGGGAATCAAACCTGTCCTTTATAAAACTTTCCGAGCCCCAGGAACCCCAGGGCCATTTGCTATTCCTCTTTTCTGTTGAAAAACAAAA
>NW_021167954.1:0-8018 GCF_004154835.1 Alternaria arborescens | reverse complement strand
ACAGCCGCGCCAGCGAAGATACAGGCGGAAGGGGGAGTGAGAGTGGCGATGTGCTCCTTGTGGGCCGTGCCATGGCGCGATGGTGCCCCGTGTCTCGTGAGGTCGGGGCTTTCTGGTACGTACGTAAAAACGGTTCCGAGATCTGCCTCACCACGGGATATCATACTGAAGCCTTGCCAGAATGCCAAGCCCATGCCTGCGAAGACAACGAAGTATTGGCCACCGAATATTATTCCAGAAGTCTTGCTACGCTCATTTCCGAGTTTCAAAGCCATATCTAAGTAGCTTTTGTACCTTGCTAACGTCCTAGACTGCAGATTGAAAGCTTTGACGCTTCGCATAGCGCTTAGGATATTCTCAGCATAGCTTGCAGCGTCCGAGTAGACCTTGAACACTTCGCGGTTGTTGATGGTATCATACGTACCGCCTCCACCAACGAGTAGAATGGATGCTGGAATAATACAGACCAAGATCAAGGTGAGCTTCCACTGGGCGACGAATGCGATGACGAAGGCTGCAACGAAGGTGGTTATGGACTGCACAACTAGACCGAGCTTTTCTGAGATACCCGACTGAATCATGAGGCCGTTTTCCGTTGCTTGGGTGGAAATTGACCCGGAGACACCTTGATCATGGAAACCGACCTCTTGGCGAAGAGCTGCTTGTAGGTAGTCGTGCTGAATGGCTCGAACTAGGTGATACGCAACGTAGGTCATCAAGGAGCCATACAGATAGATGGAAGCCAGTCTGACAATGCCGATATAAACGAAGTAAAGACTGAAGGTTCTACTGTCAGCATTCGAACTTGAATCTTGGAAGAAGAGTTGTACTCTACGTACGCAGTTGTGCTGACTGCACTCATGTAGCTATCAGAGAAGCCCTCGGTGCCAACGCTACCCAGCAATCGCACGAACTCACCCATGACCACGTTGACCATGGTTTGCGCAACGCCTGCGGTAATTGCGGCTACGATCGAAATTCCCAACAAAACATAATGACTCGATGTGGCGTAGGTGAATGACCGAAAAAATGCAGCAAATGCTGACGGTGTCTTTTTCTCGGTTGGGGAAAGTTGCCTGTCAGAAGGGAGATGATTTCGGACCGCGTCTTGTTTCCGCTTTTCTGACATCTCCATGGGAATTGTAATGAGCAGGGTGATGCGTTTTGTAGTGACCGTGAAGATCTATTAGAGTTAGATATGTTAAGAGAACAAATCGAGTGGAATCTGTAGTACAAAGGCTGCTTGTGAGTTCAGAACTGGTAGTCATGTTGTCGGGCTTTTCAATAATTATTAAATTGGCGCTCCAGTCGCGTTAGTTCACCCAGGAGTACTGCGCGCGTGTTGTTATGCACTTGGTAGATTAGCGGACATGAAGAGGCCGCACGCCGCAGAGCGAGAGTAGGGAAAGACAAGCGGCATGCGGACCCTGAGCAGCCCGCACGTCCGCGTCATTGATCACGTGACATTAGCGTCACATAAGCATTAGCGGTCTTCTCTCTGCTCTTCTACCTCTGCAGTCCGGACCGCGGAAATCTATCGCCCGAACCGCTGCTGGAGAAAGGGTTAGCCACCGTAACGCACGGCTTTGCGTTGATTGCATCCCAGCGCGTAGCTGGTCTGTGACCACTCATTTGCGCCTCTTACTAACCCCGAGTTTGTGGAGCCCGCCGCTATCGCCGCCAGTATGACTCTACGAACAGCCTCAGGATCTGCGGAGATGAGCGATGAGGAGATGCTTCCCGAACATGACGAAATTAGCAATGATGAAGAAAACAAGACCACACAAAGCTTGGAAGGTCCTGTTTCGAAAGTCGCTGTACGTCAGGGTTTGAGCATACACCCAGGAGTCTCCAGATGTACTGAGCTAATTGGAGTCATTGGTGTGATAGATGCCGTAGACGCAAAGTTAGTCTCGTTGAACAAAAGATAAATACCATTCGTGCAGGATATTGACGTATGTGCTTCTAGATCAAGTGCAATTGCCAAGACCCCTGCAACCAATGCCTTCGAGCATCTCTCCAGTGCACATTTCCAGAATTTCAGAATCGAGCGAAGCGACAGCGGATTTTGGTTTCAAGCTTGTAGTACGTGACTGCCCGATGGTACGGTTCGAGCCGTTGATTAGGTTTGACTTCTGAAGTTCATCAGTGAAAGCAGGATCGAAGATATAACCAAAAAGCTTGACGACTTAGCTCGCCTCGTGCAGCGGCTCGAAGTGCGGCCAGATCGAGATCTTTCACAACTGAGTACCATGAATGCCAATCTACATGCGACCAGCAAATCGTCACGACCACCCCAAACATCCACTCCCGATCATGAGGGCATCGACATTTCCTTGCTCCTAAATGTGATCCAGGTGGCCGACTTACTCGAGACAGCCCTAGATCATGAGGATACTGGAGACCAGTCATCCGCTGCCGCTGACATTCGACTATCTCGTCAGACTTTGCAAGACGTTTTACGGTCTCAAAGTCGGCATAGCAGCCTCCATGAAGGTCCACCATTTGCAAAAACATTGTCTCCGGGCATGACTCTAAGAGATCTTCCTCTTCCAACCATAGAAAATGTCATGGCATGTCTCAGAATGGTTCAAGGTATTTGCAGGATTGCATGATCTTTACTCGACATGTGAACATATCAGCTCACGAACACTTCAGATCACGAGACCACCACAGTACCCTGGCTGAGAGAGACAATGTCATTCGGCGATTTTACCCTCATCATCGTTCAAGTTTGTTCTCCTGGGCCCATTACCGATGTCGTACTCATCATTGCCCTCTCTGGACTGTATTGGATGTTTGACATGTGCGGAACATGGGCATCTCCTGTTGCCCGAGAGGATTTCAAAGACCAAGCAAGATTATGCCAGAATAGCCTCGAGACAGTGTTGTCGACATTGAACTTTTGGTTACCCACAACAGTCGATGCCGTTCTGGCCATGAACTTAGCGGTAAAACGAGTAGTCCCCACTTGAATTTCTGAGCCCTGAAAGATATCACTAATATACAACTTTCAAATCCTAGTCTGTATATTGTCTTCAAAAAGGCAAAATCTACGCTTGCTGGACGTTCATCAGCAAAGCCGCTATGCTCGGCCAAGCGCTGGGCCTGCATCAAGACAGTTCGTCGTCTGGATTTGCTTCTGAAGAACGGCATCGGCGCTTTTGTCTCTTCTGGTCAACTTATTGCATCGAGCGACCCACAGTACTCAGGCTCGGGCGTCCTTCGACGATACGTGATGGGCACATTACGATACCGAAGCCGGACCAATAACCCACCCTTCAAGACCTTACTTCGAGCAGACAAAGCTTGATACATGCTGTCGAGATGTCAAGGCTTCATGGCAGCGCATATGATGACCTTTTCTGTCCGGGCGCACTTGCGCTCCCTGCAACGCATCGGACAACACGCGGTCAAGCCATTGCTGCAGAATGGCGTGCTCTAATCGCTTCGAAAGAATGTTCTATGGTATACTGGGCCATCTCATTTTCATTGGTTCATGCTGACTGAAACACTCAGGCCCGATGGGATGAAGACTCACGTGGCACAATCGGAGAACTGATGCCAGTTGAATTCGCACAGCACGCCACCAGAGCCACTGATTACCTGATTCTTGTCGCCATTTACCGTGTTGCATTCAGCAAGCCATCAACGAAGGTTTCTTCCGGATGCATAGCCGCTGCTCGTATAAGCCTCCGTGAGCATACTCAGTGTATCGCACTGCTCGCCAGCTACAACAACGATCCTGCTCCGTTCGAGCTATGGGTCAATGGGGGGCTAATTCTCTTTCCGTTCTTGCCTTTCAACATCATCTTCTGCAGCGTCATTGAGACTGCCAATCTCGCAGACCTTGAAAGTCTGAAGACTTATGTTGATGCTCTAGCGTCGCTCGCAGAAAAGCCAGAATACACATCATGCACAAAGCAACTGGAGATATTCAGGGCGCTGCACAAGCTGGCTTTAGTGCACAGTGAGATCAGAGCCCAGATGCAGCTAAGCTCCTCTTCATCTGGCCCGTTATCAAGCAGCGCGAAGGACGCAGAACTGGAGGGATTGCCGAACACATTAGGAGGGCTACCGTCATGGCATGATCGTGATGAGATGTGGAACGGGAGCATAAATATCACCAACGAACCCTCTATTTTAGCAAGTCAGCCATGGGCCAACTTTGGTGGCATGGATCTTGATCCACTTGGTACGCAGTTGGGGTATTGGATTCAGGAATCCAGCCAAGATTTTGACAATTTCGACGAGACATGATATAGCACTGACAGAAGACGAGGCGAGAAATTACCGCACAATTATGCATTGTAGTATAAGCGTAGGAAAATCTGTGTCGAGGTTACAAGCAATCTTCGCGATCTCATGTGGGAAGCCTGCCCCGCCTTGCGTTCTTATTTCCGCTATATCCGCCCTTCCAACCCCCACCTTCCTTACTGTGGTAGCAACTGCAGTACCTAACAACAACCTACTCCTCTGCACCTCACACGACTCGTCAATATGGCTGCGTCCGATCTAGCCAACGAGAACGTTTCGCTTACCAACTATATCTCCTATCGAGATGCACGTACTGGGCGGAGCCGCGTCGGACATTACGACTTCGATGACAAAACTATCCAGCCTTTGGCCTTCATATCTGGAACTTTACTGAGCGATCTCTATCAAGTCGTCGAAGTTGGTGAGCTCAACGTTGTCGCCGCTGGCAAACCACTACCCGCTTCATCGGTCAAGATCCTTCCTCCCTTCCCAAACCGAGACGTCCTTTGCGTAGGCAAGAACTACGCCGAACATGCGAAGGAGTTCAACAGCTCTGGTTTTGATAGCTCAGACAAAGTAGATACTCCTTCGCATCCTGTGATCTTCACCAAACGTTACACGTCGATCATTGCAGACCGGGAGAATGTCTACCCTCACCCAGAATTCACGAAAACCGTTGACTATGAGGGGGAGATTGGTGTAGTCATTGGTAGAGCCGGTTGCCGTATCTCGGAAGCAGATGCGATGAGCCATGTGTGGGGCTATACTATCGTGAACGACATCACGGCGCGTGAGCGGCAGAGGGACCACAAGCAGTTTTACATCGGCAAGTCGCCCGATACGTTCTGCCCAATGGTATTCAATGCTCATGTCGTATCGCCGATTAGTACTGAAGATACATAGGGTCCAATCGCTGTCCCTGCGTCGAAATTGGAAAGAATACTGCGAATTCAAACGCACATCAACGGCGAGCTGCGACAAGACGCAACGACGGAAGATCTCATCTTCTCAATTCCGTTTTTGATCAAGACCATGTCGGAAGGACAAACACTGATGCCGGGCGACGTCCTTGCTACGGGTACTGTGAGTTTGAGCCTCATGAAAGATGTGACTGAGATTCTTAGCTGACTATGGTAAAGCCCGCCGGTGTTGGGATTGGAATGAAGCCGCCTGTCTATCTCAAACCTGGAGACACTATGGCTGTGTCGGTAACTGGTCTAGGTACTTTGACGAATTGCATTGGGAATTTGGGAGACAACAGTCCCATCGCGAGTCGCGTGGCGGATATTACCCACATGCATCGAAAAGTCCCGACCGGGAGCGTGGAGTCTAGACTATTGGCAAAGGTCCATGACAAGCCCGTCTATTACAAGAATCTGGGAAGTCGCTCAGGCCCTCCGGTCGTTTTTGTGCATGGACTAGGAGGAAGCTCAGAGTATTACAGACCACTGATCCATTCACTGGATATCATCATGTCGCATCAGCTATGGGTATTTGATCTTGAGGGCCATGGCCTAACACCAACATCGCCACTCGGCAGACTCAGCATCGACTCCTTTGCCGCGGACCTGAGTGGCTTGTTCGAAGTAGAAGACATCCCATCTAACGCCACTATCGTGGCACACTCCATAGGATGCTTAGTCGCCGTAAAGTTCGCATTAGCACATCCGAAAAAGGTCGGAAAGTTGATCCTGCTCGGTCCTCCGCTTACACCGCTCGAAGCCTCCACTATCGATGCGTATAAGCTAGCCGATAGGGTGCGTGAATATGGGATCGCATGTGACATCGACGAAAGGATAGATTTGAGTACATCAAAGAAGACTAAGACGTCGAATCCGCTGGCGATGGCAGCGGTAAGGATGCTGCTACTTGGCCAGGATCCTGAAGGTTACGCAAAAGCTTTGACAGCGCTTGGTGATGCACATGGTCTTGACTTCGCTGCAGTACAAGCAACAACTCTCTTTGTTACTGGAACCGAGGACTACCTCTCTCCGCCACAATTGTGTGAGAAGTTCAAGGCAGAGATGAATGCAAAGGCGAGCCTGCGAGTCTTGGAGAATGTGGGTCATTGGCATGTTTTCGAGGATCTTGCAGGCGTGGCAGACGCTATCAAGGACTTTGTCCAGTAGGATGGAACATGAAGGTACTTATGGGGAATCTGATCAGCATTACACCGCTGCAGCCCTGGGGTTAGCCTGCGCCACTTCCGTGATCCTTTGACTGTTCAGACATGCGATTGGAACCGAAGTCGGGAAACCAGCACCGGGTGACCCCAATCGGAATGCTAGAGTGATAGCTTGTATCTCAACTCTCAGATCGTTGATGTACGATCAACAGTCCGATCCCCTTCAGCTCACTTCGTAGCAATATCATCTTACTTCTAGTGTACTACCTCTGCAAGGACGTTGTTGATGATACTTTGTAACACAACCTAGTACGCGCTAGTAAGCCGCTTATCGCCTAGCAGAGCAAGCAACCCTTTGTGGCAAACATTAACTGCTGTTATCTAGGAGATGTCGACGCGAGATCAGAGTACGCTTTGGCCATTCGATCCTATCAATATTGTTAACCAAGCCAATCAAGCTTGTGGATTCTAATCTGCCAAGCCAATCGGTCAAGCCGTATTGGCCGGAAAGCTTGATTGGCTTGATTGTTCACAACTCTGTCGACGCTATGTATGATGCTCGCATGCACGGAGCCTGAAAACAAGAATGGTTCCAGTAGGATCAGTGGTACGTTTCGGTGGATCACTCGATGAGTGACTCGCCCATGGAGTACACTAGTAAGGATCGAGGAAGTGCTCTCAAACCGACCTTCGTACTAGCTTGTACAAATTTTGTACAACTTTGTACGCAATTGTACAATGTCAGCATTTTATCGGCGAAGTCAACGGCCGATGGGTCACATTAGTCCAACACGATTCTCCCTGTACCATCGGCATAAGCAATTCCGAAGAGCCGAGATCCTATAGTGATCTGATCAGTAGACCACATCGTGCGTGGTTGATCGGACGAGAAATAGAATCATTGGGCACAAACAATTGACAGTATATAGCAACTGGAGATATACAACACTTAAATCCCGCGGTTGCTCTAAGAGTTTATCATTCCTCCAACATTTTGTTCTACTCTTTTGGTCTCACCACGATATCATATTGAATACTTGCATTGATTACATATTTCAAATCTCATTTCTTGCTCTCTGATTCCTTTTTAGGGTATGCTGCATCCGCTCTTGTTCTTACGGCTATGAGTTTTCTCATATACCGCTGGGCTTTGCCTAAACCCATTCCTGGCATTCCCTATGACAAGAAAGTGGCATGCAGTATATTCGGGAACTTGCCAGAATTCATATCCTGGCAGAAAGTTCATGGCCGACCGATAATTTATATGACAGATTACTGTCGCCGCCTCGGCAGTCCTCTGGCGAAAGTTTGGCTAGGTCCTCTCAGAAAGCCCACATTGGTGCGGACCGACTTCACTGAGATCGAAAACCTTACGCAGCGTAGGACTAAAGAGTTCAGTTAAGGTTAGGACTTTACCTAGTCCTTTAGATATAGTACTAGAGTTTTGTATTACTATTAAAAAAGAGAACTTAAAATATAGCGTAAATAAAAATTTATTGAAAAATACTATAACGTAGGTGCATAGCGAGTGGCCGGGACAAGCGAGTGGCCGGCTTTTGCCAAGACCCCACCAAAACTCTACCTACCTCGCGATGCCTCAACGTAACAACGTCTTGTTAGACCAGAAAGAATCTCA
>NW_021167953.1:0-33494 GCF_004154835.1 Alternaria arborescens | reverse complement strand
TGACGCCTCAGCAGCAGTGGGCGCTACTTCTGAGTGCTGGCTAGTCGAAAGCCGTCTCTAGCGGACGTTTTGCGCGCGTTGTACTACGTTAATTCCAAAAAGTGAAATTCTCGCTGTTGTCGTGTTTTCTTTCGCTGTTGACTGTATGCTCCCCTTATCACTTTACGCCACCCATTTGCTTTCGCCAAGCGCTCCTATGTCCCTTCGTCTTGGCGCCTCAGGCCAGAATCTGTTCCGGGCATTTGATCTGCCAAATCATATCTAACCTTCTTTGGTTAGCGTATTTTTTGTTTGTTTCAGACTAGCGTTCACCCCTCACGAGTACTCACCTTCCTCCCTGTCCGACTTCGCATTTCATTCTTCAATCTTCCTCCCTCTTATACCCAGAGCTGCACCACGCATTGAGCTTCTCTCTTCCCGATGCCTATGGACTCGCAATCCACGCTTGCGCTCGCAAAGAACAACAGGCGCCTCTCCACAAGAAGACCCCCACCGTGAACTCTACGCCACGCGCTGCCTTTCGAAGTAACGCGATTCCAATCCTCGGCCAGCCCGCACCAAATAGGAGCGCCCAAAGCAAGAAGCTGAAGCGGAGACCAACACGCGAGAGGGCATCCACTTTTCAGCATAGCCCTGAGAACTCCCTATGCAGCCTCAGCCGCTCCAACCATCTCCTACGCCTCTAACACTCCCGCTTCCCCATCGAGCGCAGACGTACGAAACCCTCGAGGCTGGAGTGGAAGTCGACAAACTAGAACACAGGCGCCCGTCCAGACAGCCCCAAAGACTCCTACCTCTAGACAAGCTCTCTGACGTGTCAGTAGAATAAACGGCGACATTTGATGGGAGTTCGGTACAAGTAAATCTGCCACAAGGTCGAATGAGCATTGATCGATCGCTGTGTACGACGTCAGGTGCGACTGAGAATCATAAACCGATACGTAAGGAAATATAGGCAGAAGCTCGTGTTGAGACGGACCTAAAGCGAATTACTTGCGAGGGGGCACCAAAGAAATTCTGCGTAGCCACCAGTCGTCATGGGTGACTTGAAACTGCTAGTCATCGTTGAACATGGTTCCGTACGATGTCAGAGGAATTATAACCGCCTCTGATCCTAGCGTGGGTTAGCGGCCTGTGCTCGCGCGTGCGTATCCTGCATCAGTCATAGCTCTTCGGCTTGCATCTTTAACAATTTTGGCTATGCCGCCGGATATGAGCTTGCCGTATTGCGCTCCATGCTGCGTGATAATATTAATTTAGAGTTGGTCCTATGGCTGTGGTGTTGGAACTGGTCTGAGCTGCCTTGCTTCACGATCATGCGCATACAGCATTATCGGAGCAGGGAGAGTCCCGGCTCTCTTAGATGCCTCGCACAGGAACAACCGCCAATCAGACACATTGCATATGAGTAATGATACAATAATCGCACTGTGAGATCATTTTATTCTTCTTGACTGTCTGAGTAGTCTGCGTTCTATGCCGGACGGAGAGTTTTGTTCGACATAGTATATGTTGCTACAGTTGCCCGACGCTGGAGGGCATGTGGCACTATGCCCCACTTTGTCGCAAACTGGGCCGCTGACGCCCAACATCTTTCAGTTCGCACACTTCACGACACAGTTGACTGCAGCGCTTAATACACAACTAGTACGAGAACCGTGACTCATGAAGCTGATATCAACGCTGACATTCTAGGGAAGGCTTCATATCACGCGGGCCACAAAGCATCGAATTATCTACATCTACCCTGAAGCAAATCCGCACGAACGCGGATGGCAGACGAAGCAATATCGGAGGAGTCGTTGGTATGTTGGTCGCTTAGCCAATACGACATGGCTAATGAATGAAGCGCAAACGTTGGAAGAGTCTTACAGTCTCCACAGACTTTTTCGATGGATGTACGAAACAACCGGCCGAGTACATACTAGCGGAGAGTTATGAGAGGAAAATATATTTCTTAGATTGCGAAAACATCGCTTTCCAAGACATAAAGGGTCAGGACATTTGGTCGACAACAGGAAATGGAGAGATGGACCTTCCCGCGGAAGTGGGAGTTTACATTGTGAGGGGAAAGTGGAAATCTGGATGATGACATTAGAAGAAAGAGCTCTCAATACAAAGCTTTGACTATGCGAAAACTCTCAACAAACTCAAGACGCAAATGGATTGTGCCAAAATACGGCTCTTCGCGTCGTACGACCATCGTTACGCAATCTGTGTAAGTGTGGAGTTGATGGTCTTTCTCCCACGTTCGCAGTCGGCTCTTCTCAATCGCGTTATGTATTTGAGGGGGAAAGAGATCTTTAATAGCAGCGAAGGACGCCCCGGTCAGCGTGAAACACAGATGATCACATTGTAAAGTTTCTGCTTCTGCTTGCGCAAGTGCACGCATTGTGTTCATCTCTGGATCGACTGGAAACACCCTCGCAGGAAACAAGGTCTCCGCAAATTCGCGGGCAGGTCCGATGTCTACTGAGATAATGGCGTCTTGAAAATTATGCTTCGGAAGTTTTGTTTTCACACATTCTGTGACTTGAAGCGTGTGAATCGTCGTACGCTCGCGCAATCGTGTAGGAGCGCACTCGATCGCATCCATGATACGTTGGCCGAGAGTCGTCCGAATATGGTCGACGGTCGCTGCTAGATATGTCCAATACTCTTTACTTTCCGTTGTGGTAATAGGACCTGGAGACGGTTCAGGTGCTCGATCACTGCCAATCTTGGCAATGACGTCACTATGATTGGATCCAGTACGCGTCGAATTCAGGTCTGGATCTGGTAACGTTCCATCATGGACACATGAATTCGAGCCAACGACACCCCCCATTGACGTCTGCTGGCCTTCTGGCTCATGATGTGGAGGAATTGTCGTATTCACTTCGCCCACCGGTCTGCCTTGTATCAAGTTGTCATGCTCCAAACTAAACGAAGCGGCAGTCTCGCGTCCGGACGTAGTTACTTGCAGTATGATTAGATATATGCAGGTTTTCTGACGGATTGGACTTACTATCTTTTGAAGTCTTTTGTCTTTTCCGAGGGGTTCGTTGATTCTGAGAATCGTAGAGCTCCAAAACTTCTTGCATCCACTCATAGAAATCTTCTCGTTCCTCGAATCCTACGTAGCAGCTTATGGCCTCTCGGACAGACGAGAATTTCATGCATTTGACTTCCTTACGAAAGAAACCAAGGATCCATGAGATGGCAGAACCACATGTATTTTCAAGGACGAGATATCTAAGCCCAACATGGACCGCTTGAAGCACGACCTCTACGTGTTGAATGGACAAATGCCGTGCAAACGACCGGGATGATGCATGGCGCCCTTTTGGCACATCGAAGGTATGATTCTTTATCATAAATTGGAGCTTTCCTGGATTGAATTGGTCGAACTGTAGGGCGAGGCTCCGCTCTGCGAGGAATCGTCGAAATTGATCTTGGAGGGATTTCGTGCGTTTACCCTCAACCATCCAGATGTCCATTAACCTGAAATCGATTTCGTTCTCTGGCGGTGTCCCTACAGCATCCTTGGGCGATTGTGTGAAGAACTTATGAATGTCTCCATGTTTTTGGTCTAGCTGATTTGATAAACCTTTGCTCGGATCGACCGTTGACTTTGGGATCACTTTTTGGAGTTGCTGAATGGCTTGCTGTATACGCGTTTGACCATGCTCAGCTAGAAGCGCCTGGAGATCGTGCTCGGAAGCGGTGCGAAGAGTATCGATAGCAGCTTGAAGGTTTTCCATGAGAGAAGAAATGTACAACTAGCAAGAAGGGGTCGCGTTCGCACGAGCTCTGTAATCGAAAAGTCAGCACTTTTCCGTAATTGGTAAGCGTCCTGTGATACATCCTTGATCTTGCATGCAGCCAATGAGATCAAGCGTTTTGTTATAGCATAACAGAATTGGTCATCTCATTGGACAGGCACACGTTCAATGCGATGAACGGTGTACGTCATGTCAGGCTGACAATCCCACTGGGTCAGCGTTGCGTCTGAATATAACATATATTATGCACCTTTGGCAGCGAACCTGGACACTTCTGTCGGCAGTTTCAGCACCTATTCGCTTCTTGCAATATCGCAATGTGCTCTTCTTTATCCTCAATATCTTCCTGAGACATGTTCTTCTGTTACCAGACTTAGAACAAGATGCTCATAATTTTGGGCATGACAACTCATATGTTATAAACCCTTCCTGCGAGGTTGATACGTCCTGCATCCGTCATCTCACCGCTCTTGTATCCTTCACCAGTTTGCCTTCCTGCACGACATCCGATTCCAAATGGCCCAACCTTCGTCCTCCATGACTGCTAGGCCACGGAGACACAAGCGTACTTGTTGGGCACCGCTCTGGGAACACGTCAAAATGATAATCAGACCCAAAGCAAGCCCCGAAGATCTTGCCTTCGGTAGTGCGGCCTTCCCTTGCTCCACTGCCTGTGATCATACATTACTTCGAATACCTACTGCGTCGCTCGACCTAGGCACCAAGGACAACTGCTCGGACCTTTCAACCACACAAGAGATCTCCTCGATACCATCACCAGCTCGACAGAAAAGTATTGATCCACAATACCCTGAAGACGCTTCTGAAGAGGACAACACGTCTAGTGGAAACGAGCCTGGATGTGACTCGCATCCTCTCCATCGCAACAAAGAACTGAAGGCATTTCCCAACGTGACAACAAATTGTGGATTGGGCCTGACGAAATGCAACCAGGTAGCTTCCTTACAAGATTCGAGTGCTGGAGCTGACAAATATAGGTTAACGGCATTATTAAGACATTTCATTTCATCGTCGGTAGCGAGGTGCCTGAGGTATTTGAGGAGGAGCGTGAGGACGTTCAGTTCTGTGTGGCTGATGGTGGTTCGGTGAAGCTCATTAAAATAGATGCTAACATGGCCTAAAAGGGCATTACTACTTTTTCATCACCACACCCGTGCAGAAACCCATGATCTAGTGAGCCTTTGTATATTTCTCTTTATCGTGGCATTTCAATTACCGGCGGTTGCCCATGCCAATCATGTGCCATATGAGTGCTGATTCTCACGAGCTTTACCGACGAGTTTGATTGAGAACAAATCTAGTCGCGTTACTTCTCAATGCAACATGTGGTTTTTAAGTCTCATTCTACCTGTATGTGCGCTAAGATCCAGAAGACAACCGATACGCATTGAACACTATGATGCTGTCGTGCGCAGCATCACTATGCTGATTGAATGGCGCTTACCTAAGGATCGTTGGGTTTTCTTCCTAGCTTTAATCATCGTGTGCATATCACTGGAGAATTCTCTCTCTCTCTCTCTCTCTCACAAACACACACACACACACGTATATGTTCACAGAATCAAGCTTGATACAGCATCCGATTATGAGTTTCTGGCTTCAAGTCCTCCTCCTCACAGCTCGATTAGCGCTTGCACGGTTCATTAGCATGTATCCGGATCAGATCTTACGCAAAACTCGGGAAGTGTTATTATTGTTGGTGCTATTGGCAAGTTATCTGCTTCCTTAGAGCATGGTTTTGCTGGGAATTTTCGGATTCTCGACTTATCTCTGCTTCGTGGGAAATTTGCATGGTAAGGCACAAATGCTAACAAATGAACAAGTGCTGACTTTAGCCAGTGCCTGATTCTGGTGACAGTATACAGATGCTTAGTATGCTGGTATTAACAGTATCAATTATGTGTGCACCCGAGGATATGCGGTCGGCATTCGTGCCATTTCTTTTCTTGGTTTTTTCAACTACATGGTCGTTCATTATTGTCTGGTGTTCTTGGTCAATCATGCTCTTGTTTTTTCGGGTGGTGTTTGGGCTTGCGTGAGAAGGATATGTGAACGAAGTCCACCTCAGCATCACACCAACAGAAAGTCTTTTCTGGTGCCAGTCTACTTTCCCAGACCAACCCGACAAAGCAAAAAGCTGTCTCAAATCAAATTGCGGTAGGAATCACACTTTTGTATGCGGGAAGTGTATGAATCTATAAAACACTACAGACCGTCCTGAGCTGATCAGATTAACGATCCTTATACAAGACATCAAACCAAAATTGGTCTGAATTCGCCACAAGCACAGCGTTCGGATGCCGACAGAAGTGATGATCATCGTGAATAGACCTCAAATCTTATGAGCGCTCTTTATATCGTACCAATTCGAGCTGGAAGTCTCGGCCGTCTACGCGCTGAGTTAGACATGGGTATTAACCGTCAATGGTTTGTATTCGATATATATACTACAAGTAAGCTCAGTACCCTCCGTTTTGTCCCATGCCAACATCAAGCATGGCCTTGCTCGGGATGTTTGATTCCGCTTCAGCGCTATCACTAAACAATTTGCAGCCTGATCACCACATCATCGTAAGTCGTGTTGAGGAATTTCTGTATTGACACTGATACGTTCCAGATTTCGGCTTTCCGAGAGTTCCTGGCGGTCTTCGTACAGCCGGATGTCTATGAAGCGGATCTCCCCCCAAACCCTTACAGCGTTCCTCTTCGACTTGAAGACTTGTTACATTGGAAAGAGGAGGGCGTGCAGCCCCTATATGAACAGCAATATGGCGTTTGTCCAGTGCAAGCAACCGAGCGCGCACATAGGAGGATCGTCGACAACTTTTGCAGTGTACTTGCTACGCTCAATTACTCCTACCAAAAAAACCAGACTTATGAGACTTGGGTCGCATACCTTCGTTGGAAGAAATATGTTGTTATGCCTATCCCACCTGATTTCTGTAAAGGGGCTATGGCTTTGCTCGCACGTCACCGCAGCAACATAGAAACATCACATGAAGAATCCTTTCCCCAGTTGCGAAAGAGCCTGGAAGAATGGGGCCTTTATCAACCGTACCACCGCCCTGTGTTACTTATGCCAGCTCTGATGGACTATATGTCTCTATTTGGCAAGGCTCTTCCCGATCTGATGAGCGAGAACGATGAGGTCATCTCTACCATTGCGTCTCGTTTCGAATCCTTTATAGTATGTTTGTTTCCCCGTCCCTGTCTCCAGATACTAAAGCTGACAGAAATCGAATTTTGAAACGCCAAATGTGCCCAAAGTCCGAGATGGCCGTGGTGACAAGCTGCACATATTCAAAGCGACTGCGTCTTTTGGATGGCGTGAAAGGCTAATGGTAGAGGGCGCATTAGCTTTCATTCGGTTTTACTCAAGAATGACGCAGTCTCACACCCTGTTTGATCGGCCCTCACTCCAAGAAGACCCCGATGACGCAATCGTAATCGAAGACTCATCGGACGACGACCATAGGATATGTACATAACATTAGAGCTTCCTTTCCACTGTGAGCTGGGCCATACCTGGCAGATCTAGCGCACCCTAGGGAGGTGGTAATCTTGGTAGGCGTCAATAACATTGATCAATTATTTAGATACTATCGTATTTCTAATGTCGTCTGTCATTTCCCTGAGAGTCTTTAACATACTTATGTATCCTAGTTCTAATCACACCACCTTGCTTGTGACCGTCTGGGAGCTTCTTGTAGACCTCGTTGAATTTTTCGAGAGGCATGGGTGGAAGCCCGCAGGCCCCTACCAGGCAGAGGAAGTTGTAATATCGAACGACTCTGCTGCAAATTTCCTTGCCTCTCTTCGCATTGTTGAGACACCCTTTTCCCCTGTAAGTGCTTTGTGTGGATCTTCTTGTATCTAGAATGCCATGTCCTAGATCCGCAGGCATTTGAATACCTTCACCGAAATTGTATGATCCGTCTCGTTTTGTGGTAGTGCCGCGATGCTGCGGACACATGCTAGGGTGTCGAGGTGTTCTTGTAGCTTCGAACAGTACTCCGATGAATGATCAGTTGCTAGCACTATTTCACGAGCGAACTCTATTAATGTTGGATTACGCTGAACAAGTTCTCCGAAAAGTTCCGCGGGCGGAGATTGGGCTGGATCTATGTTCCCTGTTGATCGATGGGAGGGCGATGCGAGGTGTGATAGGGGGGCGATGTGAGGCGGCAGGCAGCGGACATATTTGACTTGTTAGTAGCATAGCGCTAAACCGAAATAGGTCACATTACACCCCTGGACCGATGCGAGGTGTGCATCGGGGTGAGCTCTACAGCTGTTATGCATAGACGCCTTCTTCCACATAAGAGCGTGCATCGACCCCTTAGGTATCGCGCATCTGTACTCTTATTCTCAACATGTATCCCACCAATGTTGCCGTTATCATCTGTTCTGCCATCGTCGGACTCATCCGTTTTGCAATGGTTGTGAAAAACTACCGTGGATTCGAACACGCCGATCGGACGACGAGCCTATGGTCCGATCCAATCTTCCTCTCACGACTTTCGGAAGCTGTTCCCTTCCTCCTCTGCATCTTATCCATCGCCTTCGCATCGTGCGGTCTCACTCAATATGGGCTGAGTGCGCAATGGGCTATCTTTAGTACCCTCTCTATCTTCGATTTGGTAAGAAGTCCTTATACGATGATGAAGACATGTTTAACGTGTGCGTCTAGTTAGGTGCAAAGCAATGGTTCTATCCACTACCAGGCCTCGGACGCTGGCAGAAGGCGGGTATATGGACTGTGGTGCTTCTCAGCCTCGCTGGAATAGGGATAGCCGCAGGTCTCCTAACGATATATACACCGTTCGTTATGTCTCTTGTCTTTGGTATGGTATACGCATACATTACTAAAGGCTCTACCTGGTGGGTTCTATATCTAGCCTTCACTCTGCTTCTATTCGGGGCTGCTATAGCACTTAGAGTTTTAGTTTTTAAGTTTAAGATGTCACAGCTCTTAGATTATTCGTTTCTAGTAAGATATCTAGATACTATCCGCAATTTCCTCTAACACTATTAGTTGCTAAACCTACTACATCCGCGAACTGTACATGGATCTGTCTCCTGGTGGAAAAGCCCCTCGAAGCTTAAGCTCAGCTCCACCTCTAACTCGACCTCTAACTCGACCTCTAACTTGAATGAGGTTATCCGTTGATCCTGCTCCACACCCACAACCACTCCACTAACCTACCACGACCCCTCATGGGTAACACATATATACCACCGTTTTCTTAGTGAGCCACAGAAATCGCCATATTACTACTATAGTGAGCAAGGGAAAGGATTTGTGTTAGAGGATGTCTAGCAAGGAGGACTAGGGCGAGGTGTATCCGGCAGAGTCGTTGGAAGAGCCAAAAGCGAAATCGTTATAAGGCCCTCCGCTAATTTACTAAAATTGATATATATGTCCTACTTATTATCTCCCGATACCTTTAATAGGTAACTACGTTTAGGGTTTGAAAAGATATTCTGTGCCCCTGTTAAAGTGCTAGTATATACCCCCTGTTAGGTCTTGATCGTGACTTTGCTGCAAAGGTATGTGACAAGCTTAATGCTCTGGAATATTTGCACACAGTGCGCCTTCGTGATGGGAGTGGTCCTGGATTGTTCGGAAGCTAGCTGCTGAAGTCGAGGAAGAGTCGTCTTCGCAACGAATCGAGACAATTCATCGCTGCTGTAATTCAGCGTCCTACTGATAGAGCCTGCGAGATGCAAGAGTTCAACGTTTCCTATCAAACAGTCTCCGTTATTAAACATATCTATGAACGTAATAGGAACGTTGACTGTTCTATTCTCGTAGAGTTGGATACCCTTGCTAGACATTATGTTGGCGATGTTATTCTGGAATCGTCTCGTAATTTGTACTGCTTCTATTGCAGTTAGAGGGGATCTTGGCTGGGGTGAAGAAGTAGATCTCGGCTGAGGAGCAGATGTTGGTTAGGGTATAGGGGTAGATGTCGGCTAGGGCGCAGGTTCAGGCATAATAGCCCGTGATAAAGTTTACTTATTGTCTTAAGGGTGAAGAGACTTAGGAAGTTGAGAATTTAAAGGCAGACAAGAAGGAGAGCTAACATTTATAACATAGATAGGATACACAGAAAGACTCGTCTGCCTCGTTCCTTCTATTCGCCTTGTTTGCCTGATTTTCTAAGGTGCTTGGATGCCTTCTCTCGCCTAGACTACGTGCTCTGCTTATCCTGTCTAGCATTAGTTAGCGGGAGCTAGACAGGCTGGGATTACAGCAAGATCAAGAGAGGCGGTAATTTTATTATCACGAAGGCAACGGCATACAGCGCGTGCAACTTCCCCTAGGGTGTATGATTTGTATAGTAGTAACGGTGATTCTTAACACAGTGTTTACTTGTTTTTGTCCTCCGCATAATGCTGTCTCTTGTAGCGAGAGTGCAAACGTCCCTTCTCTACACGAAATATATTGCTTCTTTTGGATTTGCCGTACGCCTTGTATGGGTGCGCAGCTTACAGATCCCGAATGCGATAGTCTGTGCACATGGGCACCCGTATACCTACAGATACACTCGATTTACCCACGTAGAAGCTAAGTCCCAGAGAGTACGGCAAGAACATCTAGGCAAGACGCGAGCTCGCATAGAATTGTTATGAAGTTCATGACCTCTTAAAAACTGCGTCCCAGCAACCTAACACTCATCAGCCCAGCACCCACCTTAAGCTTAATGGACGTTTGGATCAAAGCCTTGAAGCTAGGAGTCCTGTATCAATCCTGAGGCTGACTGATAGATAAGGGCAGGACTGAGGTGAGATCCATCAGCGCAGATGCAGGCCAGGAATGTGATCCAATCGCGAGAGCCATCCTGTATAATACTTCTAGTTTCCCAATCCTCATATGAAGCCCTGCTAAAGATCCTTTTCGAGCGTCCTACAACTCTAAGCATAAAGCCCTTCTTATCTATATTGTATAGATAACGCGCCTCGACGTGATATTAGTTAATCTTATCGCGTAGAAGGTTAAAGTAGAGACTGTACTTCTTGCTTAATCAGCTTTGTGGCGACTGTTGCCTATGCTGGTAGTCCATTTTAAGATCAGCCTATCGGGCTACATCTGCACAAAGCGATCAACCCAGTATACTCCAAGCTCTTTATGGGCAATCTGAGAGGCAAGCGATCGAACTATAGCCCGTTTAGGTGGTAATCCTTGCCCTGTGAGGCGATCAATATAGCCTAGGAGCTCCTGCTCTTGTTGTGGGTGGAGAGATTGTTGATTAAGTGCCATGGCTTCGCGCGAACATAATCGGCCTTAGTGTCTTTGAGCGAGCGACGTTTGGCTGCAACTATAATATATTGCAATTTTGCGATAGCTGAATTGTTCTCCTGGTTCAAGCGACTCGATTGCGGCGATCGCAGCCTCAATCCGGCTCAGGGTGGAGGAGTTATCGATCATTGAAGTTGATAATCGTTTTTGGTGGGTGGCCCAAACGGCCGTCGGGCCCACACGGCCGTCAGTCTCGGTACCGTACGTTACCCGTGAAATAATAATCTGTTGTACCCCAAAGTCTCAGATATACCCGTACCTGCTGTACGCGTAGCTTACATCACGAATAAAGTAATCTACTCTTATAACGGTAGATTTAGCGCCCTGGGTTATATGGCTATGCGCAGCCGGAGGGGGGTGCGGGGGCAGAAGCAGACATACCTCGTGTTCATGCAGCTATGGTTCGCAGACCAGTCTATTGCCGGCCACGTTGTATATCTAGACAGCCACAACTCCGCACCATTACATCTTGATACCCATTAGAGATGCCCATCGAGATCATGCAGACTGCAATATGCGATGCGCATGCGAATGCGGGGTGTGTGGCGCGACGCGCGTTGGTGTGGATGGGGCGAGAACCGGTGGTGCGATAACGCCATTGTGTAGGTTCATCTACTGGAGAAAGTCGCCATCGCCAACCCGGAGGCGATCAAGATCATCTACGCACCTCGTTCACATTGCAGGCGATACTGGTTGCCCGTGGGTCGTCTTATTATGGGGTAGTTACCAGATACCTTCACAAGCCAAATTAAACAACAGCACGCGAAATTACCTCTAAGTAGAATAGAAACTTACTGAAATTGAGCAGTCATTCGGGGGTAGTTACTTGCTTGTAGAGCACTTCGTATATATATATTGCTACACTGGCAACCAGACTTGTTAACAATCAAGCCAATCAATCTGAGCACCTCAGATTGAATTGAATTGATAGCTCTTTCAAAATGAGTAGATTGAATTGGTAGGATTGATAGAAGCTATCTTCCTAAATAGGTAACCAGCTAGCCTAAATAGGTAAAAGATCTACAAATATCTTGAGATTGGCTTGATTGAATGAGCAGACTGATTCGAATCAACCAAGCCAATCAATCCAGATTGATTGTTGACATCTCTGCTGGCAACTCGTTTCCTAATAACTCAATCCTGGGGAAAGAAGTGTGTGACAAGAGGATCGTACGTAGCATTTCCGTATGCCGAGCCTCCGTAGTCAAGATAACCAGATATGTATGGCTGTGGGTAAGACCCGGTTATCTCAGAGGCATTACCCATCACCCAAACGGTTTGCATCCCTAGAAAATCTCGATGTCAGATCGTTTTTCGTAAAAAAATAATTGAATAGGCCAAGCAGTTGAACCAAAGAGATGTGAATTATAAGAGAACTTACCCATAACCATGTGCTGTAAGCTATGGCAATGCATTAGCCACACTCCAGCGTCCTCGACCTTAAGTCTCCATCCTCTCCAACCAACCGTACTGTTTGCAACGCCGTCGAAAGAATAACGATACAGAAGGGTTGTATCGCGCTTCGCAGGTGTGAAGCCCTCCAACTTCTTATTGTTGGCTATAGGATCGTAGGTTCCGTTCCCGCTGCCGATATCCCAGACATGCCCACCGTGAACGTGGAGGGGATGTGTATGGTATTGCGTAGCAGGACTGTTGCTGTTGTCCCAGATAATGTCAATGATCTCACCAATCTTCGCTACAAACAGTTGATTTGCGGGATCCCAGCCGCCGTTTGACAACGCAGCTTCGTAATTGGGTATCGCTGCTTCACCCTTCTTGTAAATATCAATCATGTAAGGGGACCGTGGGATATCCTCAGTCCAGGAAACATTGTTCATTGCCCAGTGAGAAGCAGTTGTGAACTTTTTCCCGTCCCAAAGCCCCGTTTGTGCAACACGAATGTGTAGAGTCCGTGTAGAAATGCGGGGAAACTCATCTTGTTGGGAATGATCCAGGGGCTCAAGAGCATACTCCATCCAATCGTAGACTGTCTCTGGCAAAGTCACAGGTGACTTGACTGGGAGCTCCTGTGGTAGTACTTCGTTCGAGGATTCGTACTGCAGAAGGGCGTAACCAAACCAATCTTGGCGTCGCTCTCGATTTTCGAAACTAATCCAGAACGTGGACCGGTTAGTAGCTCGCAGTTCGGCCTCTGACATGGTATGGAGTAATACACTGAACCTTTGCCCTGGAGCAACATTCACATGATCAGTAGTAACCATCTTTGTGTATGCGCCATCAGCCTCGATGACTTCGAGGTCCGTGTGCTCTTCGATACCGAGCGTCACAATCGTTTTTGCGCCGCCTCCAATGAACCTTAGTCGGTATGTCTTGCTGGGCGATACCTTGATCACAAGTGGAGCACATGAACTGTCCTTCGCATGCGCGAGTCCGGTATTTCCTGTCTGTCCATTGATAACAATGGCATGAACCGGTCCAGCTCCATCAAAAGGATCAGCCTCGAGACCGGAAACGATTTCTTCATCTGTATGGTTGTAGTAGTCTCCCATCAGCAGCGTAAAATCTTTCACGTAATCGTAAGGAGGTTTTTCATAGTCCTCAACGATCAACGCTCCATGTGCTGAAATGGCCTGGTAACCAACATGAGAATGGTAAAAGTAGGTGCCGGCATCTCCAATCTCTGGTCTTATTTCGTAATCGAAGTAACGACCAGGAGCAATTGGCCATTGTGCAACTTGAGGAGTGCCATCTGAGAACGGAGCGGTGCGCTGAGACAATCCATGCCAATGTATGGTAAAATTTTGGTCATGAATATCATTGAAGACCCTTATCCAATGGGTGGTGCCTTCTCGCAAGCGAAGTGTCGGTCCTGGGTCGGTGCCATTGATCACAACGGAATAACGTGATTCGCAGTCGATGGTTATGTTCTGGGCCGTAGCCCGAAGCACATAAGTAGGCGTGAACGATTGATCGTGAACGTGTTGTGATGCGCATGATAGGAGACCGTACGATATGAAGGACAGCAAAAAAATGAACATGATATTCAAGAAGGAAAATTGTTATCGCTATCGAAGGTGAGCGGTTGAAGAGCGAGAACAAAGAATACTGCTGTTACTATATACACGACCGATGTTACGCACAGAGATACTAACGGACTGGTCGTTCAGCGACCGCCACATCCTTGCGGTATCGGGAACAACTTAGAGTAGCTTCACCGCCAACTGCTAGTTCTAAATACGCGAGAGCCTGTGTCCAGCGAGCGCTCAAGTGAGATAAAATTCTAGCCACACGAACAAAGCAACGCATAGTTGAGGCATTTTTCTGATAATATGCGGATCTACATTGATGTTCGTTGCCGATCGTCAATTGGCAACTTGAGCCCGAAGAGCCCGAAGAGCCCGAAGAACCCTGTGAAACCCTGAACAAGCCACTTGCAGCATTACCACGTCAACACTAACGTAATACAGTAAGGGAAGAGCGGATCTATTGTGGCAAATGTTCGACGTCTCAGTCTCGGTCCACAGATGGAAACTCTGTTAGTCGCCTCTTTCCTTTTACTCTCCGTCGACATACAGGCTGATGTGGGTCTCGGTGGCGCGGATGCGACAATGGTGCCTGCTTCTTTGCAACGTTCTGGTGATTAAAGTCCCGCACCCGAGCGCAATACGAGTACTCAAAATGAGTTGCGGAAAGATCACGAGCTGGGTACAGGCAAGACATTACCGTGCGGAAGTTACTGTAGTACGATGTTTACTCGCTCACGAGACGCGGTCCTCCGAGTGTGAATGTTTACGTCCGCAAATGGATTCCCTTTCTTTGTCTCTTTCCTTGTGTGAAAAGAATGCATACTTGTTATGCACAAGACAGGCTTTTTTTTTTTTTTTAGCCCGGTAGAGCATTAACGCGCGTAATCAAGCGCTCTGCACTGCAACCTGAAGTTGGGGGTGGTACCAACGAATTTGCTTGCTATATATACAGCTAGGTTGAGTGGCAATTCTTGTTGTGGTGACAGACAACGCAAGCCAGTTGAGTCTCCATTAGCCCAATGAATCGCATGGAGAAAGGTCCACCACGCCATCTCTTTTCTTTGCATTTCGAACAGCGGCGTCCACTGCATCTGGAACATCAACGTGATAGAACGGCCTATCGAGTCCATAAACCGGCTCCACAGCTGTCTCTTCGACCACGGGCAAGTCTGTCACCTTGCCCACCTCTTCATCAGGTTTTCCATCCTTGTGGCTTCCGTATGCGACAGTCTCCGATCTCTGCTCAGCCGCTATCATCGAGGAGCACGCCACTGCGTATGTAGGACACCAGTTCGTATTCGAGTTTGCTTCTTCTTGGGCAGGATACCCGAAACCCGCCTGGGCGAGCGCTCGCCTTGCCCATCGATTGTGGAGTCCAGCGAAGTGCCACTCCACTAATGCAGGCGCTGCATGTTTTTCCATGACTCTCCGCGCATCTTGGAAACCTTGTATGCTAGCGATGTCCAGGTTGTTGATTGTCGAGCAGTCCAGGACAATGGCGCGCAAGATAGGGTTGCCTGCCGTACTGTGTGATGCAGGCGTAGGAGGATCCGACCAGAGACGATCCTATTTGAGACATCAGGACTTGAGAGGCATGAACAATTTCTGAGTAGCTCACCTTGAGAGGAATCCTATCCTGCGAACTCGTCCGTCTGGTGTTTGCTGTGACATAGGATGTTAGGCGATCCATGTGTCGAGCTTTGTTGACGTAGTTGTAGGCTTCGTTGAACCTGTAGACGAAGATGCCAGGGTATGGTTTTGAGATCTGGATCCTAGGGGTTGAGTTTCCAGGATTCAATGGCAGGTACACCATTTTCCCTGTTGTCTGCATTCCAGCACGCGTCTCTGTGTTGCTTCCCTGATCTTCCGCTCCAGACTCCGAGTTTTTCGATGGCAGCGCGAGCCGGTAGACCAATGTCTCTCCGAGAAAACTACCTTCCGATCTTGCCATTCGTACGAGCAAAAGGGCAAAAGAGAGCGCCACAGTCGTATATATCGACGTCTCAAGGCTCACGAACATCGCCACAACAACTCCCACTACCCAAATCAGTAACTCAAATGGTGAGAGCCTCCAATACCGATACAGCGCGCTCGGTGGCGTCATCAAGTTGGCAACTGCGTGTATGATCAAGCCCGCAAGCGCAGCCATGGGAATGTGATAAAAGACGGATGTCAGCGCGTACAGAGCTAAAAGCAGGATAACAGCACTGAAGAAGGTTGCAAGAGGTGTTTTCACACCAGACTTCGCAAGCACTGCAGATGCACCGAAAGATCCTGTACAGGCGTATCCGCCAACAAATGTTCCCAACGCGTTTGATGATCCCTGGGCGAGTATCTCCTGGGATGGGTTGACTTCATACCCGAACTGTCTGCTGAAAGCTTTCGCAATCGCAACATGTTCCACAATGAGGATGATAATGATTGACGGAAGAGAAGGGGCAACAAGCCCAAAAAGCTCGCTCGAGACCTTAGGCACACCGGCATGTGTAAAGCCTATCAGACAAGTCAGCATTGCTTTTTTCTCTCTCGAAAAATATCCTACCTGAATCGATATGACCGACAATTCGAAATGCGTGATCGTCGCGTGGTCGTTTTCGATGTACGAGCCAGCTGACTAGGGTAAACAAAAGAATAGTAAAGGTCATTCTCAATGAGCTTAGAGTAGCCCATAACCTTTTCCTTTTCGGCTGCCTCGTTTCGAGATGCGTGAAAAGATTCTTCAAGACATACAGAAGAACGATAGAGGTCAGGCCGATACTGGCGTCTAGTTGCGTCCGCCCAAGTCCTTTCAAGATGCCAATGTACACTTTGTACGGTGCTTCACGCGTCTTGATACCAGTTATACCTAGTGCAACTGGCAATTGCGTACCGATAATGGTAAAGCTTGCGGATGTTACGAATGCCGAAACGGGTATGTATGGGATCAGCTCGATAAGCCAACCCAGCCGGCATAATCCTAGGAAAATAAGGACGAAGCCGGAGAGAAGCGAGAGGGCCTTCGCAATGTCTTCAGCGGTGTACTCGCCTGGCCTTTCGGTTTGAATCGTGGTAATGACCTCGCCCACTAGAAGCGAGCCAACAGCTGTAGTCTGTTCAAAATTAGTATGATTGCTGAAACGAAGCTCAAAATTTTACCAACCCCGATAACGACATCTTTGGACGTTCCAAAAATCCAATACAAGGCGGCTCCCATGAAGGAAGTGTACAGTCCATATTCGGGGCTAAGACCCGCAAGGAGAGCGTATGCCATGGCTTGAGGAATTACGACAAAGCCAACAGTAAGACCTACAGTTAATTAGCACAAGTTCAAAACTGGTAATTGAGAGCTCCTCAAAATACCGGCTATAGCATCCCCTAGCAACCAATGGACGTTGTACCGCCTAAGCCATGACGTGCAAGGGAAGAGGCTGCAAAGGAAGTTGATGATGCTTTGCCGAGTGAGCCTGAAGCTGCAGAGCCATTCTTTGACCGTGGGCTCCTCCTCGAGATATGGCACGACACCGCTTGGGAGGCTCTCCGGAACTGCAAAGCGGCTTTGCGATTGTTTCGGGGTGGTGGTTTGAAGGATTTTGCTCCTTAGTCTAGTAATATAAGTATCCTTGTCCATCTCAATTTCTGTTCACGTATCAGGATAATATCCTGAACGTATGAAGGTATGATTGCAAACATCGTGTGCGGGCGAACTGTTCATATATTGGAGAAGATGCGTTGTAGTGCAACAACACTAGCTTCAGCAGCTATAAAGCGAGCCTTCTTTGCGGCAAGCGTCACCTTGGCAGTTTCCCCAGGCCAATCGGACGCAACTGCGACGGGTTCCAGACGACGAACGCGTTAATCGGCGATCAAGTCAAGGAACAAAATGATCCCCGATCACTCCGCCACCTTGGCGACGACCTCAAAGGCTTAGCAAGCCACCTTATCGAATTTCCAAGTACAGAGGGAAACAGAAGTCGGAGAAATTCGCCTCTTGATCTAGTGAGGAAATAGACACTTTTGGATGATACTTTCTTGAATGATCATCCTTGGCAGATGGACACCTGAGTCGACTGTCCTCGGTTTCACGCATCATTCGGGCATGTAATGGCTTTGGCACTCTTGCCGAGCACTTCCTGGATATCTCATAGTATTTATGTATTCATGTATTTTATGATATTTGAAAGGTTGGCTCATATATTTTGGAAGGATGGTGAAGAACCGGCGTTTGCGACGATCGAATTAGCTGACCATCAATTGAAGCGGGGCGCTGCAGCTTTCCAGCCAGCTCATCATACTTTCTCAGATAGTCACCTTTATTTCCTCATCGCATTGTACAGGACAGCGATTTACGTCAGGGTTGCCATCTGCTAAGATTGCATCAAAAAGTGCTGTGGTAGATCGGAGAGGAAAGTAGAGCATAGCGCTCATCATGAAGGTGTGCGCCAACCGCTCACATGCAAGTTATCGTTGATTCACAGAAGTAACGTGGTTCATAAGCGAGCGGCCACCCCAACACCAGTGCAGCGCACGCGTAGCAACGCAGCACAACACTACAACAGATTACTATATTATACGCAATACTACAGTATTATTCAGAAGCGTCGCTATTATTTACATCCTCTATTTCTACCCTACAGGTGCGGGAGTTGTGCCCAACCTCGCTGCAACGGCCGCAGCGCCTCTCTGTGCGCACACTCTTCGCAGGCGTCTCGCCGTCCTCACGCCTACCACCGTCCATTTTAGCAATTAAGTCAGATACCTCACCAACTGTTAGATTCTCCTCTGCGCGTACGTACCGCCTTTTGCGAGTCTTGCGCTTTGTAAGCGTATCAACAGCGTCTCGAAGGCGGCCCATTTCCTCCTGCACTAACACCATATTATGAGCGATCTGCTGAGCGCCTTTACTTAGCTGCTTAAGCTGCTCATTTAATGAGCTTGCTGGTGACCCTTGGTAGTTTTGCATGCGATTTCGAATTAGCATAGATTGCGCCTCTATCTCGCGGGCGTTGCGCAGTGTTTGCGCCTCCCAGGCGACTGTGCCTGGTGCAGGCGGCGTAGGCGTACGCAGCTGCACATCCAGCTTCGATAACACAGCCTCTGGGTCATATGGGACTAGTCCAGCACCTCGAAAGCCTGCGCGAACGTTCTCTGGTGTGAACGTCTTCTTATGAGCTTCTTTGAAGGCTGGTAGGAAGGTTTCCTTGTTAACATGGTGGATGCGGCTGCGTGCCAAGAGCGAGATCCCATCGCCGTAGTGGCGCTTTAACAGCGAGTAGGGGACAACGTCAAGAGGCTGCAGGAAGTGCGATGAGTGAGGTGGCATGCAGAGAGCGATAATCTTGTTCTCCTTGCAGTAGTCCTGGAAATCTACTGAGCAGTGGCTGTCATGGCCGTCAATGATAAGCAGCCTATATGCCTCAGTAGAGGACGCCTTCGTATGAGCATCGAAGTGCTTAAGCCACGCGAGCGCGAGGTCATTGTTGATCCAGCCAGTAGGAGAGACAGTAATAATCCAGTCGCGAGGTAGATCTGCGAACCAGGAGGTGATAAGGACCTTCCCTGCAAAGATGAGGAAGGGCGGGATAACGCGCCCTATCGCAGAGACGCCTTGTACTAGAGTTACCCACTCGCGATCGCCAGGCTGTAGTTTCTTCTGTTTCCCAGGTTTCTCTGAGCCTGTAACAACAAGCTGAGAGGATATCTTGCCCATTATAAAGCCAGACTCATCAAAGTTCCAGGTATCCTCATCTGTGATACCATACTTCGCCTTTATTGATTGAACAAGCGTGAACCATGGCCTGATAACCGCTGGGTCCTCACAGACAGCTCGCGGGTGATCGTACGGACGGCTCCATCGCGTTCGCAGCTCAGGTGTACGCTTAATGAAGTTATCAACCCAGTTCTTGCCTGTAGGCTTTCCACCACGCTCTCTCAGCAGTCTATCAGCTATATCTCGTACGTGTGCCTTTGAGGGTGGTACACCTCGTAGAGATTCATCTAGTATGCGCTGCACAATCACCTCCTCTTCTAGCTTTGTAAGGCGCTTCGAGTTCGGCTCGCATTCGCGTCGAGAGCGTTGTCCAGCGCGTCGGCGGCGTACGGTCGTTCGGGGGACATTGTAGATTGCTGCAGCACGCTTTACACTTAGGTTCTGGTTTGATTCAATATTAGAGACAGCTAGGGTTATGTCTCCTTCAGTATAAGCTGGTTGTACGTTGCGTTGTTGAGACATGAGATGATATTGCTGCGCGTGCGCTGCGATGGTGTTGGGGTGGCCACTCGCTTGGGGTGGCCGCTCGCTTATGAACCACGTTATGTGTATTATCGCGCTTTAAAATATATTAGGCGTTTATAATGTGATACTACAGGAGACCTGCCGTGAAATGACCATAGATATCTCATACCGTTCGTGCCAAGTCTACGCTGCCTATTCTGCGCTACCAACCCTCGCCATCCAGCTTTAGTGGGAGATGCATGAGACGTTGGCCTTCATTTGTCAGACGAGGTAGTCTGCCAGCACGGATATTTATTTGCAAAGAAGGATCTAGCAATCTTGGCGCCGGGAGGTTTGCATCTCGTTCTCCTCGCATGGTAAGGAAAGCATTCTCTTGCGTGTCGCTAGAAATATGCTTATTATTCTCCTTGTGGTCCTGCACGGTCATCCAAGGCACGGCGTCACAACGCTCAGGACAGGCCGGATAGTCATGACCTGTCCAGACCTTAACGTCATCTGGAAGCTTTAGCAACTTCTGCGCTGACTCAAATAAGTCTTTTGCGCTGCCGCCAGGAAAGTCGCATCGTGCAGTACCAATGTCCGCATGAAAGATAGAATCTCCACAAAATACATTGCCTACGACAGGGTTAGTACTGTTGTTAGACTACTAAAGATCCACCAAGGTACTCACCTGTAATTTGGTAGCCTATATGATCAGGGGTGTGTCCAGGGAGATGAATGATTTTCGCGGTTAATTGGCCAATCTTGAAGACTTCATCGTCCTCGAAAAGATGGTCAAACACTCCCTCGTACTCATCAGCCGGAATGCTATACCTTGCAGCAAACAGGTCCTGCACTTGCTTGATCCGTTGCCCAATGCAAATGGGCGGTTTGAAGCCTTGTTGTTGGTGGAGACGATGTTGGAGGTACGAAGCTGCCGTCAAATGATCGGCATGTGCATGTGTCTCTAGAATCTTCTCAATATGATAGCTGTTTTCCGAAACAATTGCTAGTAATGCGTCGGCAGTCGAAGTGCTGATGCCTTGGTTTGTCGGGTCATAATCGAGCACAGAGTCGATAATGACAGCCTTCTTGGTTGAAGGGTCTGCAACCACATATTGCCAGGTTCCAGTTCGCTTCTCAAACAAGCTTATGACGTTCGGTTCTGGAGTCATGGGTACTTCAGTACTGTAGCGTGCTCGGCCACCATATCTTGGTGTGGTAGGCTTCGGGATGGGCCTGATAGAGGTTGAGGCAACAAGGCCCGTCCTAGCTGCGCGATCGATGGGTTTCGTGCGACTTGCCAAGTCAAGTCCTACGGCACTGAATTCTGTGAAGGCTCGCTGATGCACCGAGCGGCTTTGTTGCTTTGCGACCGCGCATATCGTCGTACAAGGAGGTGTTATGGTCGATAATAATCGAATCGGTCGGGTGGTCCTGGACGTCATCTGAAGGTTGTTAATATTTAAAGAAGGTCTGCAAATAAAAGTGTGATTTCGTGTCGCCTGGTTTGCGAAATCTATTTGTGTTATCTTATGCTCGGGCATTTGCAGCCCATGGCGTCATCTTAACACAGGTGCAGGGTTCGGCGACTACTGCTTAGAACCCCGATGTGAGTCAGCAAACATGCAAGCCTTCCCCGTTGTCGCCTCATCGGCAGGCGTCATAGCTTTCAAGGTCCAGAACTTATTAACAAAGAACACTGACAGAAATTGTTGCTGCAGTTTAAACTCTCATTTACTTGCGAAATTTTACTTTTATCTATACTTTCGTCTCCGATTCCCATACACTACATCGAAACCTATTCGCCACAATGTTCGCATTGCGCAACCGCGCTGCGTTGGCCTCGAGTCGTTTAAAGACCAGCACAAACCGTTCCAACGTTTTTCGTGGCCTCGCCACTGTCGCGCCTGCGAGCACCTCATTCAGGAACCATAAAGTTGTTGTTGTTGGTAGTGGCTCAGCTGGGATCGCACTAAGTCATCAGCTTCTCCACAAGGGGAAATTTAAGAAAGATGACATTGCAGTCATCGACCCAGCAACATTGCATCATTATCAGCCAGGTTGGACGCTTGTGGGAGGCGGATTGAAAACCAAAGATGACTTCCAAAGGCCGCTACGTGAGCTCATCGAACCCAAACTCGCATTTTACAACAAGAATGTTGCGGCCATTAATCCAAAGGAGAATTACGTGTCGCTTGCGGATGGTGAAAGGATAAACTACGAGCAACTCGTTGTTGCACCCGGCATCAAGATCGACTACGGCAGCGTTAAGGGTCTTGCCGAATCCATGGCTGATCCAGACAGCCTCGTAGCATCCATCTATAGCTACGACTATTGCGACAAAGCCTTCCGAAACATTCAACGAACGAAAAAAGGCGCAGCAATATTTACTCAACCAGCTGGTGTTGTTAAATGTGCGGGCGCACCTCAAAAGATCATGTGGCTTGCACTGGACTACTGGAAGCGGGCGGGCCTGTATGACTATGGGCCTGGTCAATCACCAATCAAGGTTACTTTCGCAACCGGCTTGCCCACGATGTTCGGCGTGCCAAAATACAGCGTCAAGCTCAACGAGTTACGAGAAAAGAAAAGGGTCGAAGGATTGTTCGAGCACAACCTTGTTTCGATAGACGGAAACACTGCTACTTTTGACCGTCCCGGTGGGAAAGAGCAGGTACAGCGACAGTTCGACTTCCTTCATGTTGCGCCTCGAAACGTGCCACATGCCTTCGTGAAAGAGAGCGGTCTCAGCAACGAAGCAGGCTATGTAGACGTTGACCAGCATTCTTTACGTCACAAGACATACAAGAATGTGTGGTCTATGGGCGATGCGTCGGGTCTACCTACGTCGAAAACAGTGGCTGCAATAACGTCACAGGCACCTATTCTCACTAAGAACATCTTACTTAGCATGGCGGGAAAAGAGCCTTCGTCAGATTATGACGGCTACACGTCGTGTCCGCTGCTAACAGGTGATAAGCAAGTGCTTCTGGCAGAATTCAAGTACGGCGGTGTTCCAAAGGAAACATTTAACGAATGGTTTGGTATCGATCAGGCAGTTCCGCGTCGCGCGTTCTATCACCTGAAGAAGGACTTCTTCCCCTGGGTATACGACCGTTTCCATGTGACTGGTCACTGGGGCGGACCGAAAGGCTGGATCAGATAGCGTGCTCGATTCTGAATGGTAAGCTGTAGATATGACAGAATTCTACGATTTGGTTTAATTCCCGTAGTGTTACTGCGGATTCCAGGTTGGCGATGTTAATGTAATTGTCACGAACGACAAAATTCAAAGACTTATCTTCACTAACATGTATACGGATGTGATGGCAGGACCTTCTGCATAATTGTAACACGAGCCGATAGTAATTGCTTGCTCTTACAGTAGTGGCGTAAATTATACATCCTTACTTGCTTGTCCGCGTTACAACTCAAGTCACCGAAGGCAGGATGATCGGCGACTGGCTCAAAGGACCACGAAAATAGCTCGTGCTCACCGAGGCAGCCCGGGATGGTGTTAGGCTGGATGCGCCCATCACTAAGGCTTTGCGAATGTATTATATATTGCTAATGACGTTGAATTATATATCTACGTAAACTGATCGAACTCACTGCGAAGGTATCTCGACATCTACGATACGTACATCATTCGCTATCAATGAGTACTTCAAATATAGAGGTCGCTCGCAGCGGAGTTCACTACCCGTTCTGGTTTGGTGGCAGCGCTGCTGCGATGGCAACGTGTTTTACTCATCCGCTCGAGCTCAGTAAGTTTACGTTGAGGATTGCATTCCTTTGCATAATATTAGCTGACTCTATTGGGTAGTTAAAGTCAGTTACGCTCATTTTGCATAGCTCCAGCTGAATTGATAGAATGATCAAGGTCCGGTTCCAAACACAGGCGTCCGGAACGCCACGCACGACGATTGGCAGTACACTTGTCGGCATCATTAAGGCTGAGGGCATCACAGGCCTCTACAGTGGCATCTCAGCCTCACTTCTTCGCCAATTAACGTACTCGACAGTTCGGTTCGGTATATATGAGGAACTTAAACACCATTTTCCATCTGACGCCAGTTTCTTGACGTTATGCGGCATGGCCTCAATATCAGGCTTTGCTGGTGGTGTCGCCGGTAATGTTGCGGATGTCCTGAATGTGCGTATGCAGAATGACACATCATTACCTATGCACGAGCGCAGAAACTACAAGAATGTTGTTAATGGGCTGGTCCGCATGACTTCTGAGGAGGGTTTTCGGAGTTGGTTTCGCGGGTGGCTTCCAAACAGCGGACGTGCCGCCCTAGCAACCACAGCTCAGCTCGCCAGCTACGATGCTGCAAAGGCTTGGCTAATGAAAAGATTGGCTGTAGAAGATACGTTAGGAACGCAATTGTCTGCATCGTTTGTAGCAGGATTGACGGCAGCGACTGTGACAAGCCCTCTGGATGTTGTCAAGACGAAGCTGATGTCGGCAAACGGTCGACGGGGGACGCTGCAGATGTTGCGGGACATTACCGCGCAAGAAGGTGCCCGGTGGATGTTCAAGGGTTGGGTCCCGAGCTTCCTACGCCAAGCGCCGTAAGTGCAGAAGACCCCTCTATCAACAGCGCGTGGCACTAACACAGGCAGCCACACAATGGGGATATTACTATTTCTCGAGTTGCACAGAAAAGTATACAGAGACCTGCAAAAGCTTTGAGTCGCTGGACAGAATAGTCTGCACTGAAACTACGCGCAGCCAAATCCGACGCTCTTGTTGCTGTTGGGGGGAGGCGGGAGGTGGGACGCCGAGGGTGCGAAGGGCAGTAACTTGATTGGACAACAATTCGGGATCTTCGTTTATGACGTCCTCGTCAACAGAGCCTTCAAAGTCGCCGAATGCTGGCACATTGGCACGTAGACACCGAACACTCGACCGAATGGAAAACAAATATAGAAGGAATCTCTTGCGGACACTTGAAGCAATGATTCACTTTTTCGCACACACGAGCCCTCCACCCAAAGAATGCATAGTATTTTACCTCCCACCTCAACTCCGCCGTCCGATGATTCGAATGCCCGACCCCCTCGTCGCCTCGGGGTCGTCAATGCTGCGGTCGCCCATTTCAGACAAGAACCTGATCTTACCTCAATTCTTTTAGAATTCGAACTTCTCCTCCTAGCGATAGCCATCGGAATCCAGGACGCCATCTCTTTTCCCGACTTCCACTGCTTCGCCTCCAATCAAACTGGCAACACCGTACTCTTTGCCGTAGGCGTCCTGCTTGACGATCCTAGTCATGGCGAAGGGCCCCTCTTTGCGATCTCTACGATCAGTGTATCACTTGGCTTCTTCAGCTTGGGTGTGTTTGCGACGGGCCAAACTGCGAACCACTTCGATATTGGACAGACACGCGGGTGGCTCATCCTATCGAGTGTCCTGCAAACAACACTTGTTTTCATTGCTGGAGGTCTACAATGGCATTATTCCAATAGCGTAGGACCGGACACTACGATCGGCAGGATCCTCGTGGGTTTGCTGGCTTTTTCGTCTGGGTCGCAGGTCGCAGTAGTGCGAGGATTGAAGGTTACTGATATTACAACAGCAATGGCGACGGCAGCATATATCGATATCTTTATTGATAGAAAACTGTTTGCGAAGTTGTCCGAGAACCGTGGGAGGAATAGGCGCGTTTTGTTTCTCCTTATGCTCGTTGTAGGGAGCTTCATCGGAGCAGGTGTGGGCGCGAAAACAAACTTAGGCGTGGCTGTGTTGGTCTCTGCTGCCATCAAAACACTCGTAACTTTCTTGTTCTTGTTTAACAGAGAACAGGACTGTAGGCCTGGGATAGCGATGGCTACAACATGAACGAAGCTGGCAGGAAGCATTGATTGATCGATTATTTGCCATTCGATTTCGGCCGCATTTTCTCTACAGCTATGCCCGGCTGGCTGGCTTAGTGGTAGGAAGCATGCTGGTGTGAGCAATGCGGAAAAGGGGATTCGAGCGTAACTTGCTCGCATTTTAGTAACACCAAACTAATGGTGAAGACGTCCAATGATTATCAGAACTAGGAAGAGCCGCGCATGCCGAGTGACTAGAAAAATGTGGTAAGTCCAGACTAGAAAAGGGTCATGATAGGCGTAGTGAACGGGTTCAATGTGGCGAATAGCTTGTAGGATCGCCTTTGTTGTCGCAGTCGCCCCACCTTTTGCCATACACAAATAGGAGAACTTGAATCTCCCGCTAGGTCTTTCGAGGGACATGAACACCAGCCTAGGAGTAGGCCGCTGATTGAGAACGACATACTGCCGCCAAGAACCCATAGCCCCGCAATCATCCTTGCATTGAAGGTGAGGTCGCCGTTTGTTAGCATGTATGAGAGAAGACTGAGGAAGAAGTGGGTTGATTGATAGATGTTATTAGTGCAAGTGAATATACTGTAAATGAATATATATCTTTGGTATCATATAAGCATAGTTGAAACACTGACTGACACCGTTTACACACTATTCATATCGCAGTCTTTACGAGATTGTTCAATGAAGATGTGAGGACAGCGTGGAAGTGACGTAGCTACTTGGCATTTATGCAAAGCATGATATCCTCTACACGATGATACGTCGCTGCGGATGTACGGCACGCGATATTAAACACGACTTCCCGTGCACGCACCGTTCTACGCCGACGTGTCGAGCAGGCTATGCTTAGCCGAACCTTATCTGCGGGTTCAGTCCAACCGTCAGCATAAAGCAAGATGATTCATTGGTCGTGCCATGGCCGTCATTCTAGGGTCTCGATCTGCTTGCGCAGCGCAGCGTCATGGATTGTGAACGATCTTTACTAGCTCGTCATGATTGGTAAGTGAGAAGTCAGGTGTCGTAATAATTCGTGAGACTGGCATCACCAAAATTGATGTATTTTGGTGATGTTAGATGACGTAAGAGTCTCACGAATTATTACGACACTACGTATCAGTACATGAGTAACCCCAGATATTCATCTACTACATAACATTCCTCAATACCGATCGTTGCTATCATTAAACATTTTCTTTGTTAGCTGTGGCACTATTTCAACTGCAGCGAAAAGCAATATCAACCAACGGTTAAGCTATTGGCCCTACTTGTATGTCCCTAATCGTTATATCGGACTATGGTTTGCTAATCATTTAGTTATAGTCCCCAATGCATTCTAGAATCCTATGCTTCTTCGCCAGCGCAGCGCTCGCTGCGTCTTCACTGCCTTTCGGTCAAGTGGGACCGAATAATGCAGTCTTGTTCTTCAACGGATTCCACTTCGTCAACGGGGAAATGTCTCACCAGATGCAAGCCAACCATCATTGCGCTATCATAAGCGATGACTTTATCCAATGCATCATTTACGATCCGCACTACAGCCCCGCGAGACTGCGCGGCATCGAGTATATTGTATCACAAGACGCCTTTATGAACATGACGGCAGAAGAGAAGCAGCTTTGGCATAGCCATTCGTACGAAGTCACCTCCGGATCCCTAATCCAACCTGGGATGCCCACTCCCGTCGACGATGCAATTATGAAGACGCTGGTAACAACGTATGGGAAAACGTTTCATACCTGGAGATGGGATGAGAGGAACAACACCCTACCTCTGGGCATTCCAGAGCTCGTCATGGGTTTTACGGAAGATGGCCAACTTCGCAATAATGAGACCTATGTGCGGGATGAAGCATTGGCAGTCAATTCCACGGCTGTGCGTGCTCATCGTGCCGAAGTAATTCAACCGATAGTTCCCTTGGAGGGGGCAGACTCTTGGGAGAATGGATATTGTGTTCAGCTGGCGTTGGTGAATAGAACCTGTCATTGATGGCCTCTTTCTGATCAGGTTGTAAGCTAGACGTGGCCAGCTTAGATGGAACGGTGGAGTGGTCGAACGCCAAACTAATTTACAATGTCTTCTCTCTGATTAACAATCATTGAATTGATTCACACCGCATTCCCCGTAAAGCCAACTAGGACTCGTTGCTGTAGACTCGGTTAAAGTAGCCAGGATGATTTTCCTGATTAGTGAGCTTTGCTTGTATCCATTAGCACGGCGGACTAAGTGTTGGTGGGACAAAATCACCTATGAGAACGTTTAGTGTGGTCGTTTCTTTATGGCGGTCTGTAGTTTAATAGCAAAGCAGATATTCAGGCCCGCGAGACAGTAGCGCCTCTAAATATCAATGCGCTCTTTGCAGGATCTGTAAATCTGTTATGGGTTTCGGGTACCAGAGCGGCGATAGACGTGACGTAGGTGGTTCGAAGGTCACCTACATTGATGATTTTCATTTAGTCGCCGACATCGATGACGTCATCACGACGGCGACCAAAGAACCAACGTCAGACTTCCGGCTCATGCCTTAAGTGGGCTGGCTTTGCTCTTTCCGACCCGGCGATCAACAGACGTGTTTCCACGACCGAATGGTTACTATAAAGGTTGCTCCAACTCCTAAGTCAACTCAAGTTTTGTATTTTCATCGCCTATCACGATTGCGTTCAACTCATCGCTTATCATCATTAACCTTTGATTGACTTCTGTTCGTCACCTTTGAAACTTGGTCCCCGCACGAGATCAGAGGCTGCACTTTCAAGTTCGTCGCAGCTATACAAAATGTGTTTCCAGGCAATGTGCAACACCTGCAGCAAGTAGTTTTCCTTCCCATAATTGTTGCATTCCGTTGGTTATGCTAACTTGATATAAACAGACAAGATCACTTGGTGTGGTTGCGGTCAACATTTTCCCAGCGTTATGAATAAAATCCCAAAAGAACAATGGTGCATCTGCGACCCCAGGGTCGAGCGAGACGGAGCGCAGTATCCACCTCAAGGATCTATGGGAAGCAGGCTCTCAGGGTCCTTAGGAGAGGCCAAGAATGAAGTGAACTGAAAAGGAAGGAGCTGTCTGAGATGACGATACGATGTGTATGCCATGCTGAGGGTACATCGGACATTGCAAATTAGAGCGTTAATAATGGCTAAAATTAACAGCATTGAGATGCAAGAGTCGAACGCTGTAGCTTATGATAAGCTACTGTGTGACTGTATTATCCGACTAATTCGCAAGTCATACGAGAGACGTTTAGCTGACGCTTCAAGCGCTGCTTCCGGGTCCTGGGAAAGTTTTGAACAATCTACACTACGCTGATAGTTTTTCCTCTTATGCCTGCAAGCGGAAGAAAAGAAGTGGGAAACAACTAAAACTCGTATGATAAGCTATCAAATCATGAGATAAACAGAGCTGATCCAAACCCGCTAACGAACATAAAAGCAACTGTGACAATACTCGAGACTGAGAGCATAGACATCCCGCTGATTCCATGGCCTGAAGTACATCCTCCAGCAATTCTTGCCCCTAGCACCATGACGAAACCTCCGATTATGCCGCGTAGGGATGAAATGTCAATCCCAGTTTCTGATATGGTTGGTGGTACTAAGCGCACCAACACCCAGCTGCCAGCAACAATACCAGCAGCAAAATAAACCGACTTCAACGGAGCAGGAAGCTTTCTCGGTTCATGTCCTAACAGCGAGTCCAAAGTTTGCCAGAAGTAAAACCCTATCACCTCATATCCTGTCGAGACGCCTACGGCATTCCCAGTTAAGACGAGCGAGGCAGCCTGGGCGGCCCCAATGAGAGCACCTCCAAGGAGAGGGTGGAGTGGAACAGAGGCACCTTTTGGTCCTAGGACGGTCACCAAAGTTATGAGCACCAGGCAAAGCAGCTCATACACCACGACAGCGTGGTGGCTCTTAACACCAAATACGCCGTAGACGGTAAGCTCGGTGTCTGAAGAGATGCTGACCTGATTCCTGCGGAGGTAGCCTGAGAGACGAGTATACAGAATACCTCCTAGAATTCCACCAGCCATGATGTACCATCCAGAGCGGATACCGCTGGTAAGCTGAACTAGTACAGTACCAGGGCACGCGCCTGTGAGGGTCATGCCTAAGCCAATCATACAACCACCGATTATGTTCCCGTCGTAGCGGCTGAACAGGCCGAGTGACGAGGGCGACCGTGGTTTGGTGTTTGATAAGCCAAGCTTATTAAACGATGCCAATACGAGACTGCGTCTGTTAGTGACAATGACCTCACATGTCTGGTGATACTAGAATTTGACTTACGCACTACTGGCACTCGCTGCCATAAAGACTTTGAGCATGTGGAAGTTGGCGAGTTGCATCTGTGAGATAATGACTGAGGGTGAGTATACGCCAGACGATGCTAGCGCGGCCCCAAAGAGGGCGCCTGCAGTCGAGGTCGTCAAGAAGTCCATGGGCATGGTATGGATGATGACAGACAAGACGGAGTGTTGAGAAACCGAGTTGGTGTGACAAACAGGTGTCCACGTCGAACTGATAATTGGTAATAAGGCTTTTTAAAGTTACTGGTGACGCGAATCGGGATTCTGGAGCGATAGGCCTGACTCTGTTCCCCGAAGTCGCCGCCGTGGAAGTCGCCGATCAAAGGCGCCGTACAATGATGCAGCGGGTGGTCACACAGTTGCGAAATTATAAGGAACGTCTCGCGACGCATCATGCGCTATCACTCGATAGCAATATTACAAAGGCAAAGATATAACCGCGAAAGATACAGAATAAGACTGCGTACTTAGGCGTGCAGGACATGATCAATGGACGGATTGCGCAAGCGATGAGATTCATCCATGCTTCGAGCCGAAGACCAACACATAGCAATACATTGTTGCCGATCCGCGGACCCGTAAAGCTATTATAATCGACTCCATCCTCGACTTCGATCCAGCCTCCAGCGTCCTTAGCACCGATACAGCCGACTCGCTCTTGTCCTTAATCGATGAACATAAGTATATTGTTACGCGCATTCTCGAGACTCATGTGCACGCGGACCATATAACGGCCTCTCGGTACTTACAGCAGCAGCTCATGCAGCGTGGGCAGCCACGAGCCGATATCTGCATCGGTAAGAGGTTGTACAGGTCTCTGCTCTCACTCCACCAGAACTCTTCTCGTAAGCGGCCAGGCATGATGTCCAACACAGCTTGACAATGACGTTCTGGTTTGATGCCTATGAGCGACGGAGCAAGGGCAAAGGTACGTGCCCTGACAGACTTGGTGCCACACCAGACACTTGCTTTCTTGGCATTGGCAATTTCCTGTAAGATCCAGACTCTTCTGAACCACGGTCTCCTTAAGAGCAGATCTAGGCCTTCGCGTGGCTCAATACCCGGATCTTGAGGAACTAATAGCCAGAATGTAGTCCAATGTGCTAGGTCCCAGTGTCTGTGCCCGTGCATCGAAGTGTATTCTTCTAGTCGCCGAAGAGAGTCTATAAGGATGTTAGTTTCCTCTGTTGCTTGACCTAACCAGACAATTACCTCCTCCGCTTGTGAATAGATCTCGCACATCTGTTGGACTTGTTGTCCTCGCTCCCTTTCGTTGCCTTGATCAATACAAATAGCATCAACCTAGAGTACTCTGTCTTCATCTTCCGAGCGAAGATGTTCAAGGGCTGAGTGTAGGTTTGCAGTAACATATAATGTCTTCCCATTGACTGTCACAGTGGAGGTCTTGTCCGCACCGCCCCAGGTATATGATAAAGCATCGTACGGCACAGTGTCAGTACCATCGAGGTAGGCCTGATACAGCATACACTCGATGGCTGGACCTTTGCCTCTTCGTAACTGTAGAAGTCGGAATGCGGGACGCTCGAGATCGATCGGTTCGTAGACAAAGATGTCCATTTTTACCCTACACTAGAATACTTCTTCATTAGCTAGAGAGTCCAAGGTAGGAAGAGAACTTACATCAAGCCCTCAACTGGTAAAGATAAGCATTACCTGTGTTTCTAGAAGTGTTGGTTTGGAAGTACGTTATGGGCTGAATAGCACAAGGCAGAAGCATGGCGGGGTAGCAGAGCTGAAGGCACAGGGTACTAAATATGGCAGTGCAAGGCTGAACCTTTGTAACACGCACTTCGCTTGCGCAAGCCTAGGCTCGAATCTTGGTATTCTGTATCATGCCAGCTAGTCTGTCTCCTGTTATGCCCGCTGTGAGTCCTATACACATTATTCTCAGACGCCTCCTAACGCGTTATGCCCCCTCCTACAAGCTAAAGCAGTATTTGGCTACCGGCTTAGTATATATATATATCGGTCGCGATGTGTTCGACAGCACGAGAACGTGGTGGGTTGGACGAGGGATCAACGGCGGGTCTGCGGAGCTGTAGGGCAGCGCGACGGTTTATCTCTATAGCATGCAAGCTTTCGTATTAGCTCTATAATTGTGCACCGTACTGCATCTTAAAATTGCACGATGGCTGTATCGGAAGCTGCTCGCGGTTTCGATGCTTGGTGTGTTCGTTGACAGAGCTATACGCCAGGGCCTTCCATCCTAGCCCTGCTCCTAATCCGAACCGGTCTTCGGGTGTCCCGGAGCGCTTGGCAAAAGCGTTGCACGGCCACACAGCTACTCAGCCACTCAGCCACAGATGTAGCGTTAGCGGCGATAGATTACTGTACAGCTAAGCTATTTTAGGTTAGGTGTGCGGGTTCTCCTTATCTAAGGTGCGTCCCTAGGTGAGGAGACACACTATGTCGCGAGACAGGTTGGCGATTCGGAGCTTCGGCGCCTCCCATCCGCGGGCTTGTAAAGCTGCTATCAGTGTACTATAGTTGTAAGGCCGTTGATCTTCAAGCACATTAGCGTCCGACATAAATCGCTGTTATGTTGGCCGTGCTATTAATTGTTTCGTTACTGTCGTTAATCAACTCGTTAGCGATACCCCCTGTCTATAAGTGACCCTAAGGACCACTGAAGCGCTCGGAGGGTTGCACAGAGAGCGCGACGTAGGAAGATCGATTTCCCACGCTCGTGAGATCGCTCTGATGCGAGAGCGAGCATGCCGGCAGCCCCGTAGTGCGAAGCAGGAGATCTCAGGGAACAAGCCCGAGCTGGCGGGATACGCTACTATCGCTTAGCATGCATGAGCCTGCATTAGCGTTCTTATCGCCTGCTGTATTCTATCGTAAAGAATATAGCGCTATGCCAATCCCGTATGCCTCTTAAAATAGATCTGGCGCGCGCTGCTACCTTTCTAGAAGCATGTAGAAACACGGAAACACGACAACAGCGAGAATTTCACTTTTTGGAATTAACGTAGTACAACGCGCGCAAAACGTCCGCTAGAGACGGCTTTCGACTAGCCAGCACTCAGAAGTAGCGCCCACTGCTGCTGAGGCGTCA
>NW_021167952.1:0-35371 GCF_004154835.1 Alternaria arborescens | reverse complement strand
GACAAGGATATAGCAATAAATGCAGAAAGCCAGCGGCAATACAGCGGCGCGTAGGCGGTACGTGATACAGCTGAAAAGTACGTGTTGTGGGTGGCGTTGTGTATACAGAGTTGTACGGTTACAATATAAGATAGTTACCCAAGTAGCACGAGATGTATTGCTTGGCACCCTCTATCGTAACTACTAAAAGCAACTACAACAACGCAACAATTAATTAAATTTGACAGCAGCAATTAAATTGTAGTTGTCTGTTTGTGAGATACGCAGCGCAATATACTGTAAATATTGTGTTGTAGTTGTACAATTGCGCAGTTAAAACAACGCGTTTTTTTGTTATTTACAACATCTACCTTTACCTGTAGCAACAACCTCAACACTATAGATATATACAGTAATATTAGGCCTACAATCGTCTCTACTACGCCTAGCAAGCGGTAGTAGAGGTGTATAATAGCTACTGTATTTGTACTTGCTGGTGCTACAGTGTGTCGCCCACGGTCGCCCGAAGCAGGCAGCCGTTAGCGACACACTGTAGTATTAGGAGATTTTTTTTTGCTGTATTCGAATCGCGGCAGTAATAGCTCTATCGTGAGGTTTTTTTGTATATATATATGTATATACAGCGTTGTTAGGAATTTTTTTTGTATATTAGTTGCTGACCTCAACACCAAAAAAGTATCGTGTGATCGCTGCTACGGCAAACCCAACAACCTCACGCGTAGGCCTTAGCCAATCAAGCCAATCAAGCCAAACAATCAAGCTAGCTTACAGCAGCTTGGCTTGATTGATTTGTACCTCTACTCCAGCTTGGCTTGATTGATTAGCCAGCTTGATGCGCCAGCTTGATAGCGATCAAGCTGGCTTGATTGTTGACAAGTCTGCCTATTCCTTCTTGCAGATCATGCATCATGACAAACTGGAGCGCTTATGGTAAGCTACGCCGAGTATGAACTGATATCTTGGAAAAGCTAATGAGGTCAGTTACCATTCACGGCGCTCTCTATCACCGATTGTGAAAGCGCATCTTAATGGATATCAGCACAGATTGAAAGACCTGCAAATAAGCTTTTATACTGATCCCAAAACGCCTGAGCAACTACCACGAATATTCTGCGGTCTGCAGCGTCTCGACCTATATCTCACAGAGTCAACAAATATCGCCCTTCTATTCGATAACATGGAAGCCGTAGGCGCCAACTTGAAGCGTTTATCCTTGACGACAGCAGATCCCCAGACAACCGAGAATCAGCTATATGCCTGGGCGATGGGCGAACAGAACGACCTCACCCGCTATACACCTCGACTCGAAGAGCTCAGATTATCTAAGATGGACTTCTCAGACACATTTGAGCAGCTATCTCGGATCATCGACTTCCATCGATTGATTCGCCTCGAACTCCTGGTAGAGAGCTGCGGCCTTCACCTTTTCATAAAGGATCTGGCCAACAGCATATATACTGGCAGTAGAGAGGTGAACAGGCTCCAGTTGAAGCATATCGCCGTCGAGTTTGTGCCCGATCTTGATGAGCGTGAGGCAATCGACCTCAGGGATGCTATGGAACTCATCATCACCGCTTGCGGCCCAATCGAGAGCTTTCATATGCGTTACCCAGAAGCCAACCCCCTCAAGATCACCCTACTGGATTTCTTGCAGGCGCTCAGTCTCTCCAATCACAACTTACAGAGCTTGAGCATCTATTGCGATGAGTTCGAGACGCTCCAATGGGATGGAGTGGCATCGGATCTATTACAGTGGGTTTCTGTAAGCTCCTTGAGTAAGGTGAAACAGCTCGCTGTGTACTGTGGCGAGTCAGCGATGCTTGGTGGAGACATGACAAACAAGTATACTACACTGTTGGTGAGTGCATACGATTTCGCATGTCCATACAGACGAAGTTATGAGAAAGATATCTGACGTGAGAATAGCAATCTTTGAGGAGGTTTCCACAGCTGCGCCTGCTACACCTCCACGTACCGGATTGCGACCGGCTGGGAAGAAGCGAACACAATTCCAACGCTGAGTGGGATTCCTCGATATTGTCTATGCAGCTGCAAACTTTCGCCAACCAGCTCTTCGGAGATTTGCATGGAGCGGGCGCGAAGCTAGATGCTTTGGTCATTGGACATTTGGCGACAGTCGAGGCGATAATTACCGATGCGGACTTTGTGATTCCGCTTCCACAGCAGTGTTTCGTCAAGGGCGAGCAAAGAGACATCCTCGGCCGTACTGTCGCTGTCGGCGTACCTGTCACGAGAATGATGTTGCATGCAACTCAGCCGTATACGGACATCCTGGATATCGACCATCCCAGAACACATGATGCGTATGACGCGTGGGCAGGTAAGGCAATGTGAGGGTTTGGCCTTTATGACAACGCCTGTACACCTTCGAAGCGTAGCGATGTAGCATTATCGATCACCTTTGCGCTATTCCATAGGCAATCGCATCGGTTAGTACCGAATAAAGTATCTTTCTCACACTCAACCTGCCACAGACTGATAGCATGTGCCCACCTTCATATAAAATTTCCAGGTTATGACTGACGTCGTGAGTGCCATGAGACGCGACATATGCTAATGACACTATACCGTAGGATATGTGCACTGCAACTTTAGGCGACCTAGCCGGCGACGGCGATATGTCGTTGATATAGAGTCTTTCTGAAAGACGTAAGGTTGCGGAGCCGCGGGTCGTGTGTCGCACATCGCGTTGGCGAGAGTGGGGCGTGCCTGTATCCGGGTACAACACCCTCTTAACCCGACTTCCGGTACCAAGGCCTTACCACAGCGGATGTATCCTTATCCGAGAACATTGGACATGGATGCTTGTGTGGAGAAGTGCGAGAAATTGGTCGGCCAACCTACCTAGTGTTCAAAAAAACCAAGCCTGCAGACCGAACTAAGTGACCGTAAGGATTGTAGAGCCATGTTTGATCAGACAAGGACAACCAATAACGTGATCGAGTTTCTCAGAAACCAAAGAATTCGAGCAAAGATTTACGAACAATCGTCGTTCATCTTGTAGCGCGACGTTTCGTAAATTACTCCGTGGGGCTGGATAAATTCATACCACGTGGTAAAGTAGCTGAATGCGTCGTCTCTTGGACGGATCAGATCAATCATGATTATTTTGATCATCATCTTCGGCATTGGTCATGATTCCTGTGGTCAACGATTCTTATCCTCATCCCTCCCCGGCCATACAATCTCTCTCTTCCAAACAGCCCTGACACATCCCACGAGCGTCACCAACCAGGTCACTACCAGTAGAGCGGTCATCACACTCGCCACCCACAGTATGCCCTCACTCTCCAACTCTCTACCCAACACACTTGTACTAAGCGTGAACCCCACATTCGGGAAGATGAAAGCCCACCACGTCAGACTAAATGGCATCTTACCAACAACACCGACGTTCCCCAAAAACGCAATAGCAAAAAGCCAGAAAGCAAACACATACAGGAAGATACCTGTAAACAATGCTAGGACACGTAGTATCTCAGGCGCAGCAGGATGTCTCACAAAGTAACTCGCATCCTCCGAAACCGCATTCGCAAGACCAATCAACGCAACAATCGTATACGCACAACTCCCCACGGGAATAAACAAGCCCGGGCGCAATTGCGCAGCAGGAGGAAACCCAAGATCCAACACATTCCTCACATATGCCACAACAGCAATGAAGCTGATACACCATCCAAACCCCTGATACGCAACCCCACTCACCACAACCCCCATGACGCGATGGGCCGGCTGCGTGCCCGCAACCATACTCGCCACCGTGCCCGTCAACATGGCCGAATACCCCGCTAGGAAAATACTAGGCAAGTACGGCACCGGCCTTAACTTACTATATGCAATAAGGATCCAGTACTGGAATATGCTATTCGCCAGAGACAAAGCAGCGTATATCCAATACAAGACGTGCACAGCGTCGACAAGCCAAGGGTAGGGCGGAGGGGAAGAAGAAGGACCGTGCGTGATACCATAGGTTTGGATACCGGCTAGGATCACGCTCAGAGAGAGCCAGAAGGAGCCTAGGAAGAGGGATTCCTGCGGGTGCAGGAACGAGGATGCAAAGTGTGTGGGATGGTGGATGAGCCGCAGGACTGTGCAGGTGCAGAGCACGAGGAAGAGTAGTATGTTGGCCAAGAACATGGTTAGACCGATGTGGTAGAGGCCTAGCGAGGTGGGGGAGGGGGCATGTCAGTTGCGCTTCTTTGTTCTTTACGGGGGAGAACGGCGGAGAATAGGGATTTGGGGGGGAAAGGGTTATTACCAGGGAATTGATGCGGTGTATCGGCGAGGGCTAGAGCTAGACCCCCCGTACTCATTGTAGAGAGGAACCAGGCGAACGTAAAGTGCTTTAGGCGGTTGCGTATGCCGATCTTGCCATCTGGTTGTTTCTGCTCTTGCGGTTGTAAGGGTTCGGGTTTTGACGACATCGCTGTGTCGTTTTCTGATGGAGGCGTACCCATGTAGAACTCTTTTGCCCGTTTTTGTTGTTGTTGTGATGACGGTGGGAACGGTGCGATATGTGCTTGGTGTTGTGATATTGTGGAGACTGTGGTGACCGATAGACGACGTGCGACGGGATGTGGTTGCTTAGGTACAGTAGAATGGCATCTCAGATCACTGACAGAACGCTTGTACGCAGAACAGAGTCGTCGTCGAGTGCAACTTCCGATGGCGTATCACATTATGATGACTTCCTTGTCAAACTTAGTATCGTGAGATGCCCAATGATTGAGTCGCGGAGTCGTGCGTGGGAACATGACGCGCCACGGCTTTGTTTCCGGCCCCTCTCTATTCCCGGAGCCACAACAAACCCTCTATATTAGCCAACCGAGATACTTCCTCATGGGAACCCGTGCAACAGAGTGTGTTTATCAGCATTCTCTTTCTTCTGAAATTACTACAAAAATTACTCTCGGGCTACTCATGCCACCTTTTGGATCTGATCCTTCGCCTGCTCCTTTGCATGATTCTTCTTCTCAATGACCTTCCACTTGATATCCCCCGGCTGCGGCCACCGATAATTAACCGGACTCTCACCACCCACAAAGATGCAAACATCATACATCAAACCACCACACAGCGCGCCTGCAATGCTTGCACCCCAGCTTCCATATGCCCAATACCCATTCTCAAACGCTGAATCATATCCAACCCATAGTCCGATGAGTCTTGGACCGAGATCACGGGCGGGCGAAATACCTAACCCAGTGTTGTAACCTAAGCCGACCATGGTGACGAAGCCGGTAAGGCCAACGACAAAGGCTGTCATTCCTTGGCCCGGAGGACTGTTCTGATCGTCTCCCAGCGCGAAGATGACACAGACGAAAATAGCCATGTAGACGAAGTCATTGAAAAAACCAGTCGCGGTGGAATACAAAGGACCCTGGGGGAAGAGCGCTTTACCGGTCATCTCGAGGGTCAGACCAGGGTCGACATGGTGAATGGCGTCAGCGTAGAGTCTGTCATGTTGTCAGTGAATTTAGGTAATGTGCAGGTAGGTGGGACTGCTCACGCGTATGCTACGGCGCCGGCGGCGAGTCCGGCGAGGAGTTGCATGCATATGTAGACGATGGCCATTCTCCAGGGGAAACCACGGTAAACAGATAAAGAGATGGAAATTGTGGGACTGAGATGCGAACCACTGACGCCACCGCCAAGGTAAATGCCGATCATGACTGCGAAGCCCCATCCCCAGGCTTGGGTTTCAAAACTACCGGTGCTTTGTTGGGACGTGGCGACAGAAAGGTTGACGCAAAGTCCAATAAGCAGGTAGACGAATGTCTATACAGTATTAGCGGAATCAATGACACGATAGATGGCTGAACTCACAGCAAGGAACTCGGCGGGCGCCTGAGGATACTTGGCCCGAAGCCTAGCGATAGGGTTTCGGTACTGGTTGTAGAACTCGCGTTCCGCTGTCTCTTCTCGTTGTTGAATCTCCTTCTCTTCCTGCTTGGTTTGAGAGGTAGCATTCGTGTCATGCTCCTGCAGTGGTGGAAGACCGTCTTGTAAACCAAAGTGCTGCCGGTCGCCACGTCCATCAGCGTAGTCCAAACCGTGTTCATTGATAGGCGCACGGTCTTGACCATCATGATGCTCGTGGCTGCCGGGGTCTTGCCCGCGATTGCGGCTGAGGAACTGGTCAGCTTCACTTGTTGGCACGCGTCTCATGTTGACTCTGCGTCCGTCAACAGTGGTCTGGAACTGAGAGGGGTCTCGTCCCGGCTGCGGGCGTTGTCCACCGCCGAGCGTGACTTCAGAGTCTTCCGAATCTTCCTCCAAAACTGTCCATGGTCTGATTAGAATCGTTACTCTCAGTGGGGGATCAACCTAACAAGGTCCGCGAAGACTCACCTTTTCCATCTGCATAGTCCTGCTGGGCGACGCCTTCGGCATTTTGGTCGTCGACCTTGTACAAAGACTTGCGCAGGTCACCCCTTCCCCACCACATACCCTTGCGAACAGTGCGTGGTAGAGGCGCACCCAAACCAAAGACTGGTTTTGACTTTTGCTCATTGTACCACGGGTTTAACGAAAAGTAGTCATTGTCAACGTCCACGACCTGCTGTTGCTTCTTCTCAGGTCGTCGAGGAGGTTCTTGCCTGACATTCTCACGGGTTGCCCGGCTCTTTCGAGCAGTCGGCGTATTCCGAATAGAGTCCATGTGTGTCATGCCCGTGTTAGCAGTATCGGTGCGCGCATGGTCGGGTCGTGAGTCTAGACGAGTTGTATTGCTCCGCACATTTTCAGGTCTTGACTCCAAGTGGGCAGTTTCACGTCTTGCTATGCTTCCCACACTGGAGTGGTTTTGTGCAAGACCCGGTGGCTGGTATGATGCCGTAGTTTGCTGTCTCCGCTCAGACATGTCTACTGGTCTTTGAGGCTCAGGATTGCTTTGTTGTTGCGCTGCGTAATGTTAGGTCATGCAATTCTGGGGAGTATTGAATGACTTACTGTCTTCGGCTTGGTTCTTTTGTTGTTGTGCCATTTTGTTGTTGTATTCTTTCTCCTCCATGTCTCGGGATGAGAACTACCTAACAAGCTTATATCCGATGTGTAGGGAACTTGGAAGTAAACCAGGGGCATGGGAGGTGCTAAATGGAAAAGATGGTAAAAAAGTGCGTCCGCGATTAAGCCATGGGAAAGTGAAGAATTCGATGCGTAACGTCACTTGCAAGGAAGCTTTTGCCTAGTTCGCCCACGCCCCCAGTATTTCGGAAGGACTCTCGCTGACGCGGTGCTGTTCCTGCCAATCGTTCGAGTTGATTTTCACATTGAGTGGATATGTACCGTTTGCGGTACCCAGATTTTAATGGACATGTCCTGATGAGAAGGGTTTCCATCTCGATCTTCAGGGTTGCGGTAAGGTGTGGCGTCGTGTGAATCGTGAGATTGCTGAACATCGGCGTCTTTATAGTGGGTCGCGCGGACGCTCCGCGGACCTGCAATCTTTGTTGTTGACACAAGTATGGCAATGGAGTGACATAAGTTTCGGGCAAGCGAAAGAGTCATCAAAACTCGCCAAAAAAGTGCAGTAGGAACGGGATGCATGAAATGCGAAGGGAATTCAGATGCAGATCACCCGAGAGCCACCAGGGCCAATGAGCTTTTTTGAGGCTCAAAGAGCCGCACCGACCCGTGCGAAGTAGCGGCGACACTGACTCTAACGGGCTGTTCCCAAAACATCACACCAGCCACACTTGATGAATAGAGCGTTTGGAGGCACACGGATGGAGAGGTCGCCTTGTCACCACGATCATGCAGGCGCACGCGCTATTTCTTCGTTATGTGGAGACTCGGCCAACATTACTAAGTTTACCCGATGATTATCCTGAGACATTACCATCCTTGGGCTGCTACATTGCTGTACTTACACATGCAACATCCATGCGCTACAAGAGCTCCAGTGGCTGCGTAAGCTCCCGCCGCCGCCACGGTGTGGTAGTACATATCGGGCTCAAATTAGAGGCCCGAGCTTTCTCGAGGTCGTTGGATAGAAATCCTCTAGCCAAAGCCCCGTCCAACGACTCCAACTCGCAAGTGTTCCTGCTGGTCACGTTGATTCGGATGCTCATGATACTGCCATCAGCTTGTTCTGCTCCTGGGCCAACGTCAGGCCTTCGGGTGCTTGTCGGAACAAAACAATTTCGGACTGCTTGAAATATCGGCGCGCGTCTACGAAGAGTCAGTCAGTCAGTCACAGTTGTGCATGTGTGTGGGTGCGCCATGCCTTCGTCGATGAGTACCAAACTCAAGTAGTAGCGAGTGGAATACTTCTTGTTGACTTCGCGGAAGGTGGGTGTCAGGTCGAAGCCACCAAGGAACAACCTGATGGGTATGGTTTCACCTGGAGTCTTGTCAGTCATGCTCACTGCAGATGCGTGGCTGTGGGTACCTCGCGAGGGCGAGCCATCCATGATCTCAAAGCGCACTAGCGTCTCGCTCTCGTTGTATTGGTTGGGGGCAGCTCCCGTTGTCTCTCTCCGTATGATGGACAGCTCCATGTGCTTGATCTTCAGCCGGACGAGCAAGAAGTATATCCTGCCGACAATGACATCCTTCAAGTGGTACTTTGACTTGCTGTATTCGAATTCAATGTGTAGACAGTCCTCGATGCCGACGTCCATCTTGATGGAGCTGTTGGTCTCGGGCGGGATGCGGTACGAGTAGACCCAGAGGTCCTTCTCCCTGACCACGTCTGCCATCCTCCGCGATACCGTGACGCGCACAAAGTAGCGCAGCTTGACGTTGATGCCATTGTATGATTCGTACTGTTTCTCCACGTTCTTGAAGTTGAAGTCGAACGTCTGCGGGTGCTGGAGCTCGCCGGGGGCTGCTAGTTCCTGGCCAAGGGAGAGGAACTCGTAGTGGTTTCCGCGATCGAAGAACATCTCTGGCGCATATGTCAGCTGTATTCAAGTTGTCGCAGGGTTAGCGCCTACCAATGGTACCGATGAATTGCACCTTGATGCCCGTGTGTTCCAGCCGCTTGCCATCCTTGGGTCTTACCGTGACCTGGCCCTTGACAGATTCGCCATCCAGATACAGTGGCACCTTTTCTTTGCGGTTCTTGTCCAGCTTCACATCCACGGCAGAGCGGTCGTCGAGGTCCTCGAGCACAATGTCGATGTCGACGGGGGTGGAGAAGAAGTACGACATGCTGGCGACGAGATAGCCCGATGTGTTGGCGAATTATCCCGATGCGCGAGATGTCCCAGTGTGTTGGCGCGTCTTCGGATGGTCGTGGAGAGCTGCGCCCCAGATGCCGTCGCAGGAGCTGATGACGCGCTTGTCCCCGTTGAGCCCGTCACGTGAACGCCAGCCTGCCCCGCCTCCCCCCGATTCCTCCCCATCATCAACGCCCTCGTCATATCGACACCCATCCTTGTTTCCTCTTGACTGGATCCACGTCACGTCTCACTACATGTTTGTCGTCACATGGTCCTCCACATTGCCGTTCCGAAGTGGGCGGACATGACCACCTGCACAGGACGAACGCGTTGTGACTGATCGGATACATGCGCGTCGTGACTGATCGGATGCATGCGCGTCGTGACTGACTGATCGGATGTACATGCCCATGTCTGCACCACACACGCCCAGCACCCACTCCGTGCATCTGCCGGATCCCGCCCCAAACATTGTTCGCAGCCTCGATCCTCACCGGCCCGAAGTCCTTTCAGATTCCTTGCCTAACCCCCACGCGCCATTATCAAACAGCTTCGTACCGCGAGTCAAAGCGGTGAGCTGAAGATTTATTTTTTTGCGAACGAAACCTGGCCGACGCGCAGCCTGCTCACCACAGCGCCATGCAGTTGCCTGACGCCTCAAGCTCAATCCTGCCGTGGCACGTCGTGACCATTGGCGTGTGGGATGCATAAGTACCTGAGAAAGGACTGGGGTCGGCATGCGGGGCGGCAGATGCGCTACTCGTCATCCCACACGCGACAGGTCCACTTTCAAACGCCGAAGTTCATCCTCTCCAGGCCCGGCTTCGCGGCTGTTACAGCCGGCTGGGCCTGTTACTGAGGCTAGCTGCACGCCTCTGCTTGTTATTCGCTGTTTCCCTTCTGGAGCGTGCCATCGTGCCTTGGCTCCCAGAATATCGACAAGTTCCATCGCATCCCACCCTTGCCGTTGCCGTCATGGCTTGCGGGAGAAATTTCCAGACGTGTTCCCCAGGTGTGACGCCTTAAATGCACCACGCCCCAGCAAACGTCGGGGTTGCTTACCGCCTGCATACATACATCTCGTTTCACCCGTATCGCAATATCGTATATTAACCCAGCCGAACACCCATCCCAACGTACTTGTGAGCCCAACTCAATCACTAGCGTCATACAAAAACCCCCCCAAAACGTTCTACAAACACTCATCTCCGCAAACCGGTTCACTCAATCGCTTCTACAACCATGATGCAAACCGTGGATCCATCGCAGCCAAAGCCCATACAATATGCATCACCGCCTTCTCCGCCTGCTTCCAATACCGGCTCACCAAAGTCAATGTCCGTCCTGAACGCTACCGAGACGGACAAAATGACAATCTCAACCCATCACCACATTCTCATAGTCACTGGCCCAGCAGGATGCGGCAAGAGCACTGTTGCCAAGCACCTCTCAGATCGTTATGGATTCGACTACATCGAGGGCGACGAGGTTAGTCAAACCCCATCCCGCATTGACCATGTACTGACGTCTTCTTAGTTTCACCCAAAAGCAAACATCGACAAGATGGCCGCCGGCATCCCTCTAAACGACGAAGACCGTTGGGACTGGCTCATTCTGCTACGAGACCAAGCTATCATGAAGCTCAAGGACGGGGCCAAGGGTGTTGTCGTCACTTGCAGTGCGCTCAAGAAGAAGTACCGCGACGTCATCCGCACAGCCAGACTCTACGACGAAGACCCAAATGCCAATGTACACTTTGTCTATCTCCGCTCCGATCTGGAGACCCTCATCGCCCGCGTCCGCGCCAGAAAAGGCCACTATATGAAGGACTCCATGGTCGAGAGCCAGTTCGCTTCGCTTGAGGAGCCTGACGAGACCGAGTGCAAGCAGCTGAAGGATGTCGAGATCATCGACGTCAAGGGAAGCATACAAGACGTTCAGATCCTGGCTGGAGCTGCTGTCGACAAGGTCCTGGCGCAATAGCGTTCCGCCCGCAGAATCAGCCGGCTCTGATTTCTCATCGCGAACTATCCTCTTCCTTCGCTTAGATGTTCGGACGCAATGTTTGGCGAGTTGCGCCGATGTGCGAAGCGTGGGTCGCATCTTTGTCTTTCTTTCCTATGGCGTTTGTCATATCACTATACCCTCGCGAGACGAGCCAGCATACATTGGTTAGCGAAGATGAATTTTTCTTTTGATTCATTATGGGAAATTCAGGTTCTTCACCGTTCTTTGATTGTTTCGTTGATTAACAATCGTGCCGAGTATCGTGTGTTGTTTAGCTCGAACACGTAATCAAGCGTGCTTAGCAATCCAACACCCCTTCACGCCGGGCGTCTTTCTAAACATCAGCTGGATCGAGTATAAAGAAGCGATCCCATTCATTCTCTAAACAGATCACGATGCTACAAGCGGGATTCACAAGAAACCATACTCTCCTCTTCATCTTATTCTTGACTGCCATTTCCTACCTATTTGCAAGACGTCCAACCATGTCTTCTCCTTCCACTACCCAAACAGCGCTCATCGTGTCCAGCATTGGCGGACGCATAACCTCAACATCATCCTGGCCCATCCCGCGCCCAGGACCCAAACAAGTCCAGATCCGCATCACAGTAGCCGGCCTCAACCCTCACGACCAGAAGTCGCGGGACGCAGGGCTGCTTATAAAAGACAAGCTACCCGCCATCATCGGCAACGACATCACGGGAGTCGTGACGGCGATTGGAGAGCAAGTCACCAGGTTCAGCGTGGGCGACAGAGTGGTGAGCCAGAGTCAATTGGCCTACGAGCAAAAAGCACTACAGCAATTTGCTGTCCTTGAGGAAGATTTTACGGCAAAGATACCGCATCCGTTTTCTGATCACGACGCTGCTACACTTCCTACAAACGCTCTTGCTGCACTTATAAGCCTGTTTGACCCAACCAGTGGCCTGGGTATTCCGGCCCCTTGGAGCAACAGCACATCGTCGTTTGATTATGCAGCAACTACACTTCTTATTGTAGGCGGCGGAACTAACTGTGGTAGATTCGGCGTGCAATTTGCAAAGATGGCGGGCATAGGACGAATCGTCGTTGTTGGGGGAGAGGAAGAGGAGCTAAAGAAGTGGGGTGCGACAGTCGTTTTGGACCGACACGGTGGCGATGCCGCCGTCATCCATCGCATCAGACAAGTCGTCGGCGACGACCTGGTCTATGTTTTCGACGCCATCAATCTGCCCGAGGCACAACATGTCGGTATTAGTGCCTTGTCTTCTTCCCAGAGGGGAAAGCTCGCGCGCTTGCGTTCTTCGGTGGGAAGTGTCGACGAGACCAAGATTGTTGGGGAGAAGAATGCCGGATATGAGTTGAAGAATGTGCTGGGCATCTCGCAGTTGAAGCCAGATACCGTACGCCCCTTTTGGGAGAGGCTGGAAGGGTACCTGCAGGATGGGAGTGTGGTGCCGCTGAAATATGAAGTCATTAACGGGCTGGATGCGGATAAGGTCAATGAGCTGTTGGACAGATACCGTGACGGTAAAAAGGTTGTTCAGACACATTTCAGGGTGTCGGAGTAGAATTCGCATTGAATAATATTGTGGGATTCATTAGGAGCATATTCTTGAGCAAGATATGAATTCGTAGAGAGAAATCGCCCAACCCAAAGACTTTGGAACATTTAGTCGAGCTTGCAGTTAATGATTTTCACCCTCATCAGATTTATTTGTTGTAGCTTGTCGGAAAGATCTTCCTTGTTCAAACTTCGTCGGTCGTCTAGTGGGCGTGTGTGCACGTGTGTGATTACTGATACCGGTGCCATGGGACTTCGGGACTCTCGCCCCACTTGGGGCTCCAGAAAAGGACGTATAACCCGTCCGCGAAATATGCGGGTAACGCACCAAACGCCGATTTTATGTGGAACCGTCGCACGTTGAGCTATTTGCCGAATTTCTTAATCAAGTTATTAATCGTCCTTGTAGCGCACTACTTAGCGTGGCGCAAACAATAGCTAGAGGTTGTAATAATTTCGCGAAGTACAAGCAAGAGAAATAGAACTACTAGAGTATTATAAAGCTAGCATAGAAGCTCGACAGGGTTATTGTTACCCACGGGTCAACTCACCAGGGCAGTACGAATCATACGACGTCAACGAGTTTATTACCGATCCGTACAGCATCGTTGGTGCTGATCTAACTTGTACTATGACCACACAAAGCTCACGCCACCTCACCTATTTCAAAAACAACAAGCAGCCCTGAATGAAGGCGAAAACAGCGATAGCAGTCGCCCCAGCCGCGACTCCCAATTCAGCATTCCCAACCATGTACCCAACGACAGACCCAATCACCGCCTCAACGACAATGGTACCGGCCACTCCTGCCGCGATGAGCCAGCGACTGGCTTTAGTCTTGATCAGAATGGCGTGGTAGTGGCCGTCGATGAGGCTCTTGCCGTTTGCGGGGTTAAATTGCGAGTTCTCGCGGATGAGAGTGGCGCCGGTGCCGTTGAGAAGAGAGGGGGTATGGAAGGCTTCGGTGAGCTCAAGGAGTGGGGTGCTGGATTTGAGGATGACGGCGCGAGGGTAGTCTTGAGCTTCTGGATCAGGGTTGACAGTGAACTGGGGTAGACAGTCAGGGGTCTGTAGGTAGGTTGTGGAAGACTGGTTGTAGACCAAAAGAGACGGTTTTAGGTGGTCGGAGTATTAGTAAAGTGCGAACGAGTAGCAGACTTACGGACGACAGAACAACATCTTCGAGCTGAGCACGAGAGTGGAACCATGGGTTGCTCGGTTTAGTGTCTTTGAAAGCCTTTCTAATGGCGTGCACAGCGGTGGTCCCGGTCATGCGATGATGCATCTCGACGCTGTACACAACATGGCCGCGCTTTTTCTCGGTGACAATGAGCCACTCGAAATGTTCGGACTGGCGTTGGTTCGGTCCTTGGCCTACAGACGAGGATGAGAAAGACGATGCCATGAGGGACGTGGAAATCACGAAGAAGTGCGATCATGAAGGCGATGTATTTTTTTCTAACAGCTAATGATAGGCAATAGAAGAAAGGTGGTTTGACAGGACGCAGAACCATGGTCCTGTCACCGTGTTTTTATGCATATTCACATGGCTCGCGACGTTTCGTGGTGTTGGGATGAAGCCCTCGCGAGGATAGATGTAAACGAACGAACGCGAGCAGGACGGGGCGCGAAGACGGTGGCATTAGTTCACGTTTAGACGACGCGCGAGACTTGGGATGAACCGAAGACGAGATGAAGGAGCACCGAGAGCTCGAGCAACGCAAAGGCAGGCGCGAAGTGTCGCGGAAGCGTGTGTGTAAGCGGGGATTGTGTGGCTGATCCCTGAAACGTCATGCGGGCAAAGGGGGTAGAGCTGAGCCACGTGTGGCTCGAGTACGATTGTGACATATCCGTCTCAACCAATGCCCGCCAACCGCGAAACTTCGCGCCTGGTGTTTGTCGCGCCTGTTGAGCGTAGCGTCCTCTTCCCTCTTATGCTCCCGGTTTCCCTCGCGCGTCCTCACCATGCCACATCCCCTATCCCTACCTGACCCAGGGCCGAGTGCGAAATCGCCGCTCTGTCGATCGACGCCTAACTGTCCAACCTTTCTTGTCTACTCATCGTCGACGCTTCAGTCTTGAATTGTCCTCCACGTTTGTGCTTTCCGCTGCCTGTATTTCAGATTCCGGTCTATCTCTTCCAACGGGACCACCGTGGCCAGAGACTGTCAACTGAGTTGCTAATGCGGCATAAGTGAGACGAATAGGTCTCACTGCCTGTGCCCTCACAGAAAGCCACCTTGTCCCACGAATCCGACGTGTAGTCCCCCGCCGTTGCGAACCGCGCTATTGACGAGCCTGGATCGTTCATTAAACCGACTTGGCTACAATCGTTTCCCATATATCCCACGTAGCCTTTACAAGTATTTTTGGCTGAAAATTATGGAGATGTCACTACCATCCGATTCCAGAACAGAGTTCTTCAGAGGGAATTACCTGCATGGGATGTACCCTTTCGATGTGGGATCCTCGGATATAAAAGGTCCAGTAACCAGAAGCAGAACCTCTAGACTAAGAGATAAACGCTACCGTTGCCATATCTGCGGCACATCCTACACCCGTTCTGGCAACTTACGCAATCATGAACGCACGAATCATCACTTCTATCGCGACAAAGCAAAGCGTAGTCAGAAAGAAGGAAGCTGTTCCTCAGCTAAAGCTCAAAATGACAGAATGGCAAAGTCAACGCAGAGTAATCCCCGCGAGGTCCCTCTACGTGATACCTCGCCTTTGCACTTAAGCAAGAACGACTGGGGCGGAATACCTGTTCCTATCAGTCTAATACACAGATTGGAATTCTGCCTATCAACATTGAGTTCTCAGTCCACTCAAGGGTTTCGTATTCCGTTGGTAATCAAAACCCATGGAGTCGCAACAAACATCAACATTGATGTGTACGACAAGTCACAGACCCTTCCTACCGACAGCGGTACCACGCAATTGGAGCCCTCTCTAGGCGATATCAAGATATCTGAGCCAGAGCTGCGATCCGAGCAGCTGCAACTTCCGCCGCAACCGTCGCTTCGACAAATTCTCAAGGTCCGTCGTCGCCTGCTCAGCTCGGCCATGAAACACGATAACATGGACGCAGTCATGGATCAGCAACCTATTACAACCATCGAGGACTCCGAGACCGAGACCGACGAGCTCACTTTTCTTACGTTTTCGCCTTCCAAGGACTTGGCTCATTCCAGCAGCAAAGACGAGGCGAAGCTAATGGGTCATCGAAAATCTGATCATTTCCACGAATTGATCAAAGTAGAACCCAGTAAGATTAAGGCAGAATTCAGTAAGATTGAGGCAGAATTCAGTGAGATTAAGGCAGAAGCCAGTGAGATTAAGGCAGAAGTCAGTGAGATTGAGGCAGCATTCAGTAAGAAACGGAAGAATCCTGACGACGATGCATCTCACTACTCGGGGGTTTTGGTCGACTCAAGCGATGAAGAAAACGACAGCGAGGGCATCTTGGATACCACGCGTATCTCTACGGACCCCAAAGAAATGGCCATTCCCGTAATCGTTCCAAAGCACGAAAAGGTCGACCCTGTCAGAAAATGGCTTTATGAGCATCCTGCCTGCCCATATCCTACTATGGACGAGAAGATAGGGCTGGCTACTGCTGCTGGCCTCACAACCCAGCGATTGAGTTGTCGCTTGGCTAATCTTAGGTTACGTCTTAGACGCGAACTCCATGAACTTGCAACATACACAGACATTGATACGTACAATACACCGCGACCCAAGTCACAGACCCTTCTTACTAGCAGCGGTACCACGCAGTTTCAGCCCTGTCTAGACGATGTCACCAAATCTGACCCGCGCACTATTCTTAGATCTTCAACTCACAAAAACTTGGTCCATCCTAGCAGCAAAGACAAGGCCAAGCTGATGAACTATCAAGGATATAATACTACCGATGGACCGGACAAGGCAAGAGTCAGTAAGAAAAGGGTGAATTCTGACGATGATGCATCCCACTGCTCTGAGGCTTTCTCAAGTGAGGAAGGAGACGACAGCGACTACGAGTGGGATAACATCATTACATGGAACTACTCTCAACACGATGCACTACTCTCCTTCCTCCCGTATATCCGCGGTTATGACGAAAATACTTCTCCCCCGTGCAGCGACTCCCCAGAAAGCGGAAGCACTACCAGTGGTACGACGAGCGATACTCCTGCGTCGTCATCTGCATCTAGTCTTTCTGGAGGAACTGACCCTCAAGGAAACGGATATACCCCACCAAGTGCTGGGACAGGGTTCCCAGATAATGGTAGCAATCCAGTTCTTGGAACCAAGGAGGGGTTTGGGGCAAAGGTCGCCGTCCCCCGGCCTCTTCCCCTCATCTGCTGGTATTCTGCCGCTGGCATAGCTTGTAATGCGAAGCATGTCTCGAGCTCGTGTAAAACACGATACTTGTGGTGGTAAGTTGAACCACGAAGCCTTTGTCATTCATAGACGCTCATTGATTCAATAGTGATCATGCTTGGGGCAAGGATGAAGGTCTGAATCATCGGCTATCTGATGCGTGCCAGCGGTGTAAACGTTTGTTTCTTACCGAAGAACTTTTGGAAGAACACCATGGAACTTGTCGAAAATTGATCCCCTTAGAGCTGGAGGAATTAAATAGGATACCCAACAGACTCGGGATATCTCGCGAGTGTAAGAAAGCCATCGAAGTTCTCAGGAAACGTATCGAAAAGGAGACAAAGGGTGGTAAGCCGCCAGCCCTTCACGATGACGACACTATGACGCTGTTGGAGCAACGAGTGGACAGCAATGTTTCGCTTTACATAAACGGGTCTAACGCAAGTGAGAAGACCGCTAGGTCTGAACTGTGGAAGTGGTATTTTATCTTCAAGAAGTTGCGGCCTGACGACGAGCTTCCGAGAAATCCATGTAAGTCCTGTGTCGTATTCTTGGGGCCTTCAAAATCTTATATCTACTCTAGTCCTTCCAGCACAACAGCCGTTAGGACTTGAATTGAGTCTTGGAGAAAAACCCAGGGCTGACGCTCGCCTCATGTTCATGTGCAACCTCAACCAGGACGAACGCCTCTCTAAACTCGACAACGACCAGCGTACCGCTCTGGGCCGCGTGTTCCTCAATACTCTAGAGATGCTAGGTCTCAATCAAGCAAACAATAGACGCCGGACTGCTCAGAATTCTACCAGAAATCCACGGAAAAGGCAGAGAATTTCCCCACCGGAGAGTTGTGAGCGTGCACCAGATTCAACTTATCTTACTCCGGCACCTACGACACCAGCACTGGCACCAGCTCCGATACCAATGGAAGTTCCTCCATCTGTTCGGAATCCAGTAAACTTTCAGCATTCTACATTCACACCAGCCGAAGTGCAAAACCGACTGCTGCCGCAAATACCGTCATCCGTCCCCCAATCATTTATGCCTAGCACTGATAATCTTTGGCTGCTACAACAGCAGCAACAACCACAACAACAATTGCAGCAGCAACAAGAAGCAGAAAATGATCATTCGCTTTTACCCATGGGCGACCTCGGTTATATCAATTCGTGGATAGGCTACGATGAGCTCACAGAATTTGGAACTCGAGATTATTAGAGCCTAGTCCAATAGGGCTCAGCACTTGTCCCACTACGACAAAGCATGTTAAGAGCTATGTAGATATAGATAGAGAATCTAGAACTCTACAATGCTGTTAATCATCTTGGGTATTCTTGTTAGAGGCTAATATAGGCTGTAAGACAGGGCTTGTTATCCTTTTGCCTTTCAAGCTTTTCCTTTGTTTGAGGTAACGAGCACTGGAGCCCACCTGGATACGTTTTACCGGCTTTTCACAGTAGTCTTGGGGACACGATGTTGCGTCTCGATGTTGCAGCAACGGAACAGTGCTCCACATGGAGATGCGAAGCATGCTTCGAGCAGCGGGTCGATGAGGCGTCCTGAGAGGGTTTTGGCTGAATAAGTCAATGTTTTGGCATGGTGGCCGCACCAAACTCCGATTTTGGGTGGATCCGTCGCACGCCAATCGCCAAATTTCTTGATGATACTAGTCATCTTTCTTACAGCGCAGCTCTCCATTATTTGGAACTGAACGCAGTGGTTTCTCAGTCCCGAATAAGTTCTCAAACGCTTTTGCGTCTCTGCAGATACCAGAAAGCATTTCATAACGTAAATTATATTATGAATGAAGCATCTGACATCAAATCTCGATCTTCAGGTCCACCAAGTTTGACCCAGTAGCCCCTGAAGAGTTGGTTATTAATGCTAATGCTGCTGTGGTATCGCCAACTCTCTTTCGATAGTGAAGTCTACCTGTTTCTCGGTACCAGCCATAGGTCTCAACTCGGTCTCACTGCCCCAATCGTCACTTCCTTTTCTACCTTGTTCACTACTCGGCAATCTTAGGCCTGTACTATGGCTCCACCTATGTCCACTGAACATACGGCGGGCCTTGCTTTGCGGCCCTGACGCACTTGCCTCTGCAGAACCATATACTGGTGGTGCAGATGGACTTGGTCGAGTGCGCCCTATGTTTCCATTCAATAGGTATCTGAACGCCGGCAGTGTAGCGACTATAACAGATACGGATGACTCGATGTGGCTCCACATACTCAGTAGCACAGGTCCATCAGCAAGTGCGGCCGGGTCGGGATTCGAAGTAGCCTTTGTGACTTGCGCAAGCCGTGCGAACGCGAAGGCGATGATGATGGTACCGAGTGAGAAGATGACAGCGAGTCCGAACTTCTGCTGGGCTGAAACTTGTAATTTGCGCAACAGGTTCAGAGGGAGAAGCATGATGAGAGCGTCAGCAACGACGTCTGCGCTTGTTGCGAATTTGATGGAGGCGTCGGCTCGGATGAGATCCTCTGGATCGCTACACCCAGCTATATAAGTCAGAAAGTCACATAGAAACTGTTGAGATGAGATACTGACTTGCGCTCCAGTACTTGGATAATGGCCGGCAGGTCAGGAAGTTTGAGGCGATTGATGCGAGGTAGAGGAGTAGCACTGATACAAAACACACCCACCAAGCGCGCATGTATATGGGCAGTCCAATGACTAAACGTCTAAAGAAGAATAGTATGGAGAATTTGGCTAGAGACATATATCAGCATAAGATTCCTCGGCCGCGTCCAAGCAATCTCAACCTACCAGCCCATAGGGTTGTCCAAAACAAAAGCATCTGACTAAACATGAGTTTGAGTGCAGTGCGTGTCCTTTCGACGAACTCATCTGGTGGTAATGGCATTGGGGTAGTTGGATCTGCTATAGCTGCTTTTGAGTATTCTTGGGCGAGGAAGAACTGCGGTAGCAATCGTGTGATGACCACAGAGAGAGCCGTTAAAGATAGCAAGCCAAAGAAGACGAAGTGATCGTCGGCGAACAGCCGGTGTTGGGACTTCCATCGTAGAAAACCTCTCAGAGCAGTTAAGACGAATGACGCACCCCACAGACACCATATCAACGTCTGTATCATGTTAAAAATGTATCGTGTATTGATGTTCAACTTACCAAAAGTTCAGTGTAGTTCAACGTCATTTTGGCTGCTACTTGTTATTGACGGAGTGGAATGGATGACACCGCGACTGGCACGATCAACTCTTAAGAGACATTTATCTACGGCAGGGACATGTGAACTAGATCCTATGGAACGGTAAGTACCGTAGTCCCGCCGCAGGATACATGTCAGCCCTTCAAGTCTCAAGTCCACATGTGTTTGGCAGCCACTATAGATTCCCCCGCAGAAGGCCTCGATGCCGTCCAGACATGGAACTACAACGGTTCAAACAGGAGACGGTAAAATTACGGCGCAATCCTTCCAACATGCATACACGCAACAGGATGACTTAGATGGATAGATGACGGCCTAGTTCAAAATGTTAGAAGTATTGGAAAAATGTATGCAACAAGCCGTCAGGCATCGTGAATCCAACTGCCCTGCTTTGCCCAGCTCCCTTCACTCGTAAGGAGTAACAATAAATGTTAAAGGCGATAGTGGCGATGGAAGGAATACCAGGAGGCGCGTAGAAATTAGAACTTAGACTAACAGGTCCAGGGAGCTGTCGACAAATCAACGGAACCGAGAATGAGACATCATCTTATCGCTGCCGGGGGTTGCTCATTGGAGTCATAGCTCCGATACAACAACTGATTTCCACTTTCGCGGGACGCAATTCAAGGTTCCCGGGAGGCTGGACCAATCCTTTGGACACGGCTCGGTTACGCTGCCCCTTCCTTCGCGTTCAAGCTTTTCATCCACGCGGCAAAGGTGAGGCACACTTAATTCGTGCCCGCCATCGGTACACCGAACTTCCGAACGAATACATGTCTGCTAATGACACAATAACTCGCGCGATCGAGGGAAACATGTTTAGGTTGGTAATGAGGCGCGATACAAGCAGATAAAAGACGATATGAATCTTAAAGGGCATACGATCTTGATCTGTGAGCACGGTTATAAGAAGGAGGATCATAAAGAAGACGTTTTTCTCGCGTTGGTAGGGACTAAACGATGTTTATTGGTCAATGTGCGTAGCAAAAGGATCTAAACACTGTAAATAGCGCATCCGAATTGATCAATCATGCATCGGCGACTTTCCAGCCACCAGGCATCAGGTTGGTATATACCCGAAGAGGATCGTACTTTGTACGAATAGTCTTTAGCCTTCTCAAGTTGGCAGCCGGATAGCTTTGGAAAATGGGCTGCCCTTTTCCAGCATCATTCATGTACAGGTAATCAGCGCTCCATGATTTTGCCTTGAGCAAGCTGTTGATGCTTGCTGTAATCTCATCAGCAGCAGCGCGTACCTTGACATCATCGCTTGCTGACGTCCAAGTGAAGTTCTCCACCATCCAGAAGAAAGGTGCCTTGGAGACATCCACGCCTTGAGGGTTACCACCAGTCTTAGCACTGTGCGACAAAAATGCCTTGGTAACAGGCTGAAAGGTTATTGAAGCCTGGAGGTTGGCAACGTTGGGCAGCTTGGCATTGACGCCCGAGATGAAGGTGTCGTGAATGAGCTGAACAGCGGCTCGATCGACGACAGACGAAAGGGTGCGGAACTCCTGGCGTAGCCCTAATGGTTGAAGAGCGTCTGTAGCTGAGATGTAGTCTGAAAGCGGTTGCAGTGCATATGAATCGGCGACAGGGGTGAGCTTCGGCGCAGTGAAGTTCTCAAACACTTCTGGGTTGTCAGTAGTGGAATGGTAGAACTTAGCAGCCGCATAAACCGTCATGTTCGCCGCAGGGAAGGTAAGGATCGTAGGAATGATGGCAGCTTTGGGATCTATGCCGCCGTATTGTCCAAAGTTGTAAACACCGTCCAGGTAGCCTTTCGATTGCGACTGATCAAATTGCCCGATGCCAACGTGAACATCGCTACCCTCTACTGGTCGTAGATCGAATCGTGTGACGATACAGAAGGAGTTTCCGCCTCCCCTCAAGGCCCAGAAAAGATCGGAGTATCTGTTCGTCGCTGTTGCTTCAATGATCAGACCGCTGGACAACACGCACTATCGTTGTCAGCTCAGAGCTAAGCTCAAGAGAGATAGTGACAACTTACTTGATACTTCTGAACGTTGTCCGAAGCAAACCCATACTCCGAAGAGTAGAAGGAAATTCCCCCACCGAGTAGCAGACCAGGAACACCCACGTGGCCCACACGACCTCCAACAGCCGCGAGTCCAGATGGTTTGAGATAAGCGTAGACGTCCCTCCACCTATTTCCGGGACCAACGGAGACGATAGACTTGTCTGTCGAAAGAGACAAGGTCGTCAAGTTGGACGAAGACAGCAACACACCGGAGCTATCGATTCCGTTGTAGCCAGGTATTGGCATATGTCCTCCTCCTCGCATAGCGAATTTTGAGAGGGTGAGTGTCATGGTAGTGACCGCGTACGAAACTTGTTGGGCATTTTGAGGAACGAAGACGCACGCAGGACTGCTGTAGACTGTGGCTGACCAATAGGCTGTGGGTTGTTAGCAAATATTGCGCTTGCGTCTCGATTGTAAACACATACGCTCTTGTGTCTCATAGGAGTAGCCCGGAGTTCCAGGTAGAAAGGTGCTTTCAGGGTATTTGGCCTTCAATTTCGAGCAGGCGACTTTCTCACCACCGAAGAGGCTCTTGGCTGCTCCCGTCGCAATTGACGGTGCGGCAAAGAGAAGAGCCGCAACACCTGCTAAAAGTACCATGTTGAATCTAGGGAGATGATGCCAATAGCTAAGTACGAACGAGATAGACGGGCGGATGCTAACGTTTATGAAGAATATCGGACGGATATAAACTATTGCCTCCGCGGCTCGACTCCATCTGAAAGCATGTCGGTCTAGTGCACCTAGGTCTCCCATTTACCGGAGCTGTTACCAATTCAGGACACAGGAAGGATCGTCTGCATGTTCGGCTTGCGAACTATGCGATGGATCGCAAGCGAAGAAGTCGTACCGCTCGTACATACAACGTGGGTGTGATATTTGCGTCTGCAATACACCCATCAAGGTACACGAATAATAGTTTCCATGGGGTTGTTACAGCGCAGCGATGAGAACAGTCTCGAGTTATTATCAAACCTTGGGATGCAAGGATGAAGGAACGGTCTGCCGTACAAAGTACGCGTGGTGCGGCGCGGATTAGCCAGGCTACTAGCGCCAAAACGCCCCTCATCCTTCGGGCGAGGTCCCCACCGCTTCATCTCGCGGCCGCCCCATCGGTTGAGACCCTGGGTTCGGTTGACCACGACTCGGGACTGTAGTGGGGGTGCGATTCTCCAGTTGTCACTTCATCCTCGCGTTATGTGATTTCGCCGACCTTGTTTGTAACCTTTACAAAATATCTATATAGCGTTTTTCAAGCACTGCAAAACGCGTTCTTTTTGCTTACAGTAAGTAACTTTGCATTATCTTAAGATCGGTTGGGAATTGATAAGATCAATACAACTTGAAGACTTGTTTGCATGCCTAGGTAGTTCATCTGGGAAGCAAATATGACGCATCGCGTTTTTTTCTGAGTCGTTCGTAACAAAAAAGTTACTCTGAAACCATACCAATTACCATACCGAAGATGTATTGATATGACCATGTCAGATCTCTGTAGCAGACTATAACGAGAGGTCAAAGCTGAAGTTAGTCTGGCTGTCACTCTTACATCTGAACAGCAATATGTTGACACGGTGATCAATAGCTTCATAACGCTGCAGTCGTCCCATAGTCTCAGTCCTCATGGCGCGCAGTAGATACAGCTTGCAAGGCGGGACGCAGCCTTGCAAAAGCAACCCATACCAGCAACGCCAACACAGTCTCGATAATTATCGCGAACCGGAAGACACCAATACCCATGCCGTCGATAACGGCACCGATAGCAAACGGTGAAAGCGCTGCTCCAACCTGACCTAGAGAAGCCACAAAGGAAACAGCGGCAACATGCAACTCTGCCGGCAACAACCGTGTAAGCACAACAACCCCTGACGGAAACATCGGACCCATGATAAACCCTAGCGTTGTCATCAGCGCCACAGAAGCAGCTGCAGACGACAGAGCAGCGAAGAGAACATCTATCCCAATAGCGAGAACAAAGTACAAACCAGTCGCGCGCCGCACCCCCATTCTATCTGTTGCAAAACCTAACGTGAGTCGTCCAACAGCCATGCCAATCCAGTACCCCGTAGAAGACAGACCAGCGACGTAAGCGGTTGAGTGACGGCTGCGCAGCATGAATGAGACGATCCACCCCGAGATCGCTGTCTCGATACCAACGTAAGTGAGAAAGTACGCTGCGCAGAACCAAGTAGCTCGGTATCTGAACACGGCCTTGACGTCGATCTTGGAATCGTTGATTTTCGACTGCTTGCTTTCGCGGTAGACGGATGCGGTTTCGTTACGGAATGCCGTGACCAAGACCAAGAAAGAGAGAGCGCATGCTCCAGCCTACAACCATTAGTCAAGGAAGTGAAGACCTTGGATTCAGGAACTCACCAAGATAGCATACCAAGTCCACCACGGAAAGTGCCTGGTGGTCAAAATAGTAACGATAAATGGACCCATGGCCCCACCAACACTATAACTCCCATGCAACAGCCCGCTCACAGTATTCGCCTTCTCCATACTCCCCGCCCACGCACACCAACTCCCATCCAGCAGCCCCGTTCCCAGCCCCTGGAACATAAAGGCAACCAGCACCCACCCAAACCCCGGATGCGTTGCTACCATCGTCGTAGCCAGGATTTGTAACAAAGGCGCTGCAACTGCGATTCCTCGTTGGCCAAAGCGGTGATGCACAGTATCGCTACACTGTGCTGCTACAACGTAGCCGATGGGCGGGACGAGAAATATGCAAGATACTTGGAGGTCGGTGAGATGGTAGTAGGAGGAGAGGAGAGGGAGGACGGTGCCGATTGAGGAGTTGAAGAGGCCGAGTGTGGTGAAGGAGTACATTGCTGCCGCAATCTTCAACATCGGGCGCGTGTCCATCTTTTCATCGACATTGCGAGTAGTCTCGTTGTCTCCTGGAGAGCTATTGTTGTCATGGAGAAGCGGTGAATCTTCGTGGTTGGTGGGTTGGTGTGCCATGTTGTTGCGACGTTGCACATTCAGATCGCGATGCCAGATTGTTAGTTGCGTTGTTTTATGTCAGCAAGGTCACGAATACATTCTTGACGAGTTGGGAACAGTTTGAGAATGAACGTTGATTGATGATATGGATAGTTGATTGTCAGTTCCGGCGGAAACTGGTGTCGCGGAATGTCGCTAGGAACAGGTAAGCGTCACCCAGGCGGCTGGCCAATGACATCATCACGTCGCGTGTTGTGAAGTGATGCCCAACGCCCAGGATGTCGTCCTGGTAAACATATAGCTGCATACCGTAAGGGTGCCAAGCGCTGACATAGACGCATTACACGTAGTTTTTCATGTTTCAACATGTTGGGATCGGCCAAAATGAAGCTTCTCAGTTTTCGTACGCCAGTACCTGCGTAATCGCGACTGTTTTCGTGTCGCGCAGGAATTGCAAGGTCCCTTCCAGACAAACACTCTGGTTGAGGTGGGCTACGCTCGTTTCGAGAATGACATCTAGCCTTCGATAGAGACTCAATCTTCATCATCCGAAGATGCATAGCCTAACCCAAGCGAAAGCGTGTTTACGAGCTTGGAGGAAGGTGGCCCTGCTGGTGGCTTTGTCGCGTTTACGGATGATGTCGCGGGACTCTTTACGCCGTTACCGCCGCCCGTAGTAGAAGGTGTGTTCGTTTTGACATCCGGAGTAGACTGCTTCGTAGCCTTTACTCCGTTGGTGCTGCTCTTCTCTTCAGGCATGGAGCTCGATTTCCTAAGCTTTACGCCCTTTAGGAGACCAGCTTCAGTACCCTTTTTCCTCTTTCGTCCAACTGCCGCCCATTGGCCGGCATCCTCCTCTTGAGGTGTTTCTGTGCTCTCTTCTTCGAGACCCCGAGCCTTCCTCTCGGCTTCTTCGCGCTGTCTGCGGAACAAATCTAATTGTTCAAAGGTTTCTTTCTTTACATTGGCTTCTTCCTGGCGCTTCTTTTCCAAGACTGAATCCAGGTAGTCGGCTTCTTCGTCGTCCAGAGCAACATGCAGCTTGTACCGCGCTTTCTCTTCAAACTCAGCTTGCTTCTTGTCTTTGTTGGCTTGCAAAACCTCGAAAAGACTTTTCCCGTCTTGCTGCTTCGCTAGGTCGGCTTTGGCGCGTCTCGCATCCTCAATCTCTTGCTGGGCCTTTTTCCACTCATCATCGCGTTCAACTTCCTCACCAGCCTTGCCGCCACTGACGAATCCTGAAGACATTGCGGTCCACACTTATACGGCTAGCGCAGGTTGCTGATGGCGGTGCAGTGGAAGCGGGAATGTTCAACGGCAGAACGCCAAAAAATGGTACTGTTCCGACTTCCTTTTGGGTTCTAGCGCCAGGTGGGTAGCGCTCCACCCCCCACCCGTTTAACCTCACCCGCGGGCAAATCGCGTCCTGATACGTGGAGGTTTTATGCCGGTGCTTAAAGTTGCTCGGTACAGATACCAACGTGTTGGATGAAGGATGGCCCTGACGTAGGAGGGGTACACAACGCGTCGGCACTGCCCCTCCAGATCACCCTTCAAAAGTTTGCCATTCCTGCCTTCTTTCAAATTTCCTACATCCCAAACTTTACCTTACAATTTATGATTCGTACCCTAGCAAGAATGGCACCCAAGAACTGGACCAAGGAGCACTTCACGCTCAACACTGGCGCAAAGATTCCCGCTGTCGGTCTCGGCACATGGCAGTCAAAGCCTGGTGAGGTTCGCGAGGCCGTCAAGGCTGCCCTCCAGGGAGGATACCGCCACATCGACACCGCGCTTGCCTACGGCAACGAGAAGGAGGTCGGCGAGGGTATCAAAGACTCTGGTGTACCCCGTGAGGAGATCTGGGTTACCACCAAGCTTGACAACCCATGGCACAAGCGCGTTGAAGAGGGCATTACCAGCTCTCTGAACAGTCTTGGTCTCGACTACGTTGACCTTTACCTCATGGTAAGTTGCTCAACATCAAGGTATACTCCCCGATTGGACTAAACACTGACGCGGTGACAGCACTGGCCTTCTTCCACCGACCCCGATGATCTTAAGAAGCACTACCCCGACTGGGACTTCAAGGACACCTGGGCGGAGATGCAAAAGCTCCCCGAGTCTGGCCGCGTAAAGAACATTGGTGTTTCCAACTTCGCCATCAAGAACCTCGAGAAGCTGTTTGCCGATTCTCGCTTCAAGACCACACCTGCCGTCAACCAGATCGAGCTCCACCCCAACAACCCCTCGTAAGTCATGTGTTGGCAGCTCACTCATGTATGTGTAAACTGACAGTGAGACCAGCCCCAAGCTCCTCGATTACCTCAAGGAGAAGGGCATCCACGCCACCGCCTACTCCTGCCTCGGATCAACCGACTCACCTCTTTACAAGAACGAGAAGCTCAAGAAGCTCGCCGACAACAAGGGCAAGTCTGTCCAGCAAGTCTTGCTCATGTGGGGTCTGCAGCGTGGCTCCAGCGTCATCCCCAAGTCCGTCACAGCATCCCGCATCCAGGGCAACTTCCAGCTTGACGGCTGGGAGCTGACTGATGAGGAGATGAAGGAGATTAGCTCGCTGCCTGAGCGCTTCAAGGTTTGTGGTGACGCCTGGCTACCGGTCAAGGTCTTCTTTGGCGATGACGAGTAGGTCTTTACGTACAATGATACCATGAAATAGAAAGGAATGAACATGTGACTGCAAATACACCCGAAGTGTCAGTGCGTGAAGCGTCTTTGGTGTTGCGGAGTGACGTCGGACATGACCTTGGGAGCCTGAGCGCCTGCCTTGTGGCGATTTATCAGCGTCATGTGAGAACGCGTTTGGCGCTAGCAAGACGCGCCTGATCTAGATGCCCGTTCGCCACTCATCTCTCTTTCTTGAACACTTCACACTCGACTCCAGTACAACGACTAATTCACACTTTTTTACCGTCCCATATCCGCCAAAATGAGTGCCGAAGAAGAGCAGTTCGATGATAGCAGCATGGGTGGCCCTGGTGCCCCCACTCCGGTGTCTGCGCTTGAGGTATGCTTTACTTAACTTAGTACGCGCAGCGGACATTGACGAGACCTCAGGGAGTCAATGGATTGACTGCACGCGACATCAAATTGATTGTTGAGGGCGGCTTCAATACCGTAGAGTCAATTGCCTATACGTATGTCAGCCACTGTGTGTAGATTGGCCCCGCCACTAACAACAGACAGGCCACGGCGAGCGCTCGAGCAAATAAAGGGCATCTCAGAACAAAAGGCCTCAAAACTACTTGCAGAGGGTAAGCAGCAACGACGCCGCTATATTGCCTGTTGCTTACTTGAACAGCCTCCAAACTTGTCCCTATGGGCTTCACCACGGCTACCGAGATGCACTCACGCCGCAGCGAACTGATTTCGATTACAACCGGCTCAAAGCAACTGGACACTCTTCTGGCAGGTGGAATTGAGACTGGCTCGATCACAGAGATCTTTGGCGAGTTTCGAACGGGAAAGAGTCAGATTTGTCATACACTTGCCGTTACCTGCCAGCTGCCGTTCGACATGGGCGGTGGTGAGGGCAAATGCCTATACATCGACACTGAGGGCACCTTCCGACCAGTACGATGTTTGGCTGTGGCAAATCGATTCGGACTTTCAGGAGAAGAAGTTCTAGACAATGTTGCTTACGCGCGCGCATACAACTCTGATCACCAGCTGGAGCTTCTCAACCAGGCCGCCCAGATGATGACGGAGACACGATTCTCATTGCTCGTCGTCGACTCTGCCACCGCACTATATCGAACGGATTTTGCAGGGCGTGGAGAGCTTTCGGCTAGGCAAACACATTTGGCCAAGTTCATGCGCACGCTACAACGGCTTGCGGATGAGTTTGGTATTGCCGTCGTAATCACCAACCAAGTCGTTGCACAAGTGGATGGTGGGCCAAGTGCCATGTTCAACCCAGATCCGAAGAAACCTATCGGAGGAAACATCATTGCGCACGCAAGTACGACGCGCCTCAGCTTGAGGAAGGGCAGGGGAGAAACGCGTGTTTGCAAGATCTACGACAGCCCATGTCTGCCAGAGAGCGATTGCCTGTTCGCCATCAACGAAGACGGCATTGGCGATCCCAAGGAGAAGGACCTCGAGGAGAGGGCCAATAGGTGATGAGGCTGATGGAGGGGCTTCGGCCCCGATTCGCATTGCCGGTGCAAGGCGTTATGGGGCGGTGACGATCTAGATGTGTTTGGTCGTGGACGATTTATGTTTATGCAATGCGTATGATATCCTAATACAAAACTTGAACCGAAGCACATCATGGTTGTCCACTTCTCTCGCGTGCTGCGTGATGCGAGCCCCCCTGCAAGAAACGTCAAGGTGATCTGCGGTGAAGGACAAAGCCGCGTCCGTGCACGCGTGCGCCAGACAGCTTCGTGCATGCACCGCGGCGACTGTTTTTGTGAGCTTTACCTTCGCGCCGACAGCTGCAACTCCAACCCAACGCGCGCTACAATTCTTCGACTCCTGCGACGACAGTCGGGACCCTTTCGCATGCGATCGCCATGGTTCAAACCGGAGGCACATGTCTCTACAAAGAGGCGCGATTGAACATCGAACCCGCCTATCCTGGCTCGACAATCGTATTTTCGATACCAACACACGCTCCTTTCGGGGTCCGAGGCACGGTGAAGCGCAGTCTTATCACAGAGCACTATGCAGACAAAGATGAGGAGGCCTTCACGAGGCGTCATCTAGCCACGGATGGATCCATGTTCTTTCGGCAACACCATGCATACCCGCGAAGCTTCCTCTGGCGAGTGCTGGACAACAGAAAGATGTTGGAGATACAGTCCACCGACTTGGACCACGACTTTGCCGACAAGTTCGAGGCCAACCTCACGCTCCTCTTCCAGTTCCCCGCCGAGATTCGACCCTTTTGCGTCGCCTTCGCTGAGCCCGCTGACAGAGACGCATTGAGCGTCTTCGTAATCACGACGAACAACGAGCTCTATACCATGACTCTACACCGCGACTTCTTCTCCACTCCCGCAGCCTCGGAGCAGGAACCCGAGACGTGGTGCAAGAGGTTCGAGCCGGCCCTCTTCAGCGGGCGCATACCCTACAGATTGGTCGCCGAAAGCGCAGAGGAGCTACTCGTAACACTTGATGATGGGGCCATCTGCCGTCTGATTTGGGACAAGGCCAACAACACGTGGGACGGGGCGCGGTACCAGCAGAGTAACTGGTCGGTGCGCGGTCTTCTGTCATGGAAAGCGCAGCCCACAGTCCGGTTTGAAAACGCAGACTTTGCTGTATCAGCCGCCGCTGCGGTCGCGATATCACCGAACAAGCAACACATCCTCTCAGTATGTTTGGATCACTCGATAAGGGCGTGGAACATTGCGTCAGGCAAGCCAGGTGCTCACATTGACCTCTTGGGCGCCGACGACTTCGCACTGGAAAAGTCACAAGCTTCATACTCGATTGGACCTTCGCAGTCGACGCTCATGACTGTCGTGGACGGTCTTGGGGGGCCAGGAGGCGCAGAGTATCACATCGTCACCTACTCTCCGAAGCAGCATCAATTCAAGTTCTGGGGCGTGCGGGACGCGGACGACCAGGACCATGGATTCTACGATGCTGCGCAGGACTCGGAGCTCATTCCGCCGATTGACGAACTGATGAACACGACTGTATGGACACTAGAGGAATTCCACGTAATTCCAGGACCTGGGTGGAGAGGCTCGGAGATCTGGATACGCGCTAGGTCAGGACCGAGCAGTAAAGTCTACTCATTGAAATTTGACCTCACTGATTTTGCCGACCAACGAACACAAACTTGGAAGAGCGATTGGGTGTCTGTTGATTCAGGCCCATTGACCGTCGAGGCACTAAAGATGAATCCTGCGAATCCTAGCGAGCGAGAGTTGGAGCCTGACGAGGAGGTCTCTGATCAATGGATTGACTTCCTGTTCTATCCCGGACGGTTCACGATTGCGACGTTGGAGACGGCGCTGCTCATCTGCAAAAGAGGTTCAGAGCGGGTGCGGTCAAGTCGATCGTCGAATCGGGGCAGCTTGAAAGAGCGTCTAAGCGCCACTATTGTCACCCTCGCGGTCGAGCACAGTCCGCAAACAGAAGATCTCAGCAAAGCCATAATAGCAGAGTGGCAGGCTTACTGGAGTCTGGTAAAGGATCTACATAAGCGAAGGGGAGAATCGCTATCACTCGTTTACGACCGAGCTACCGACCGGCCGTGGCTAGTGTTGAGCGACCACCTCTCTGCGATTAGGAATTGCAGCGAGTCAGAAGTCACTACTCTCAACGCAGCTGCCATCTCAAGCCAGCGCGTGCTGAGCAAGCCCCTACGGCAAACCCTGGATACTTCGGAGTCTCGCGATGTGGCACGTTTATTGAACGCCGCAGCTTCCTTCCGTCAACGACTGCCATCTTTTGTCCAGCAACAAGTACAACGCCACATGGAGATGGACCTACTACAGAGCCGGAACATCACAATCTTGGATCGCATGGAATGGATCGAGGTCAACAGCGAACTGTCCCAGCATGTCACTGACGAGGATGTCACCGTCCTTGTGGAAGAGCTTGGTATGGAAGTGAAGGACTTGGGCACCGAGACATTTCTCCGAGCTATCAAGAAGCTGGACTATGAACACGATGGCCGACCTCAGTCGAGAAAGCAAATCGCAAGATATGGGCTGAGTGCGCTATCTTCAGTCTCCAAGGAAACGCTTGAGAATGACCACAATGCCCTATTGGACTTGCTTGTGCTGCTGTTGTTCATGTTCATCGAGCTGGAGGGAGAAACACATGATGAGTGGGATGCATCTGAAGTCTTTGCAGAGCTTTTGCTTCGGTACAAGGATTGCATGGTAGTGTCCTGGTTAGCTCGCACAGTGTGGGCTCACCAGTCTATGACGGGTCAAGCGTCAGAGCAACTGTATCGCATGTTGGGCGAGATGTACAAGACCCAGAAGCTACCTATTACCCAGACAGTCCTCGAGGGCATTTACGGACTGCGCGCCTTTGAGGTCTTACTACCAAAGGATACGAAGGCGGGTCTACTCACCCACTGGAGCCGGGGCTGGTTGTCTTTCATCTTTAGGGAACACGACTTTGAGAATGTCGTGGAGGACATTATGGGGTTCCTTCTAGCACAGCAAGAGTACGACCTCGCTATGGACTTTTCCAAGTTCCTTCCAGAAGGTCATTGGGCCTCTTATCTGAAGGGGCGCATGCACCTTGCACTCGGTGAGAGTGCGCTGGCGTCTTTGTGCTTCCAAAAGCCTGCATATACCATGGGTAAGTCTACTACATGCAAATTTGCCTACAGACCACTAACCTGTACAGCCCTCGGTCCAATGTTCGATGTCTCGGAAGAAGACACAGCAGGCCTGGTATCAGAAGTCGAGCGAAACTCGTTTTCCGAAGGCCTAGCACGCTACTACAGTCACGTCATCGGTCTGTTCGAGAAGGCCAAGGCATATTCCTACGTCGCGGATTTTGCCAAACTCGGTCTGCGATGTTTGATGGGCCAGGAAGATGAGGAGCTCAAGACGGACCTGCTTCAACGGCTCTTCACCGCTTCAATACAAACAGCTAGATTCCATGATGCATATTCTGCGTTGATCAGGCATAGCGATACAGCCTTGTACGTCAAATACCCGTCTTACCTACTGTCCGACTTGTTATACTGACTGTTGCCGTTCCCACACAGGAAAACGTCTGATCTTCAAACTCTCATCACAACCATGGTCACAGCCTCGCAAACTCCCACCCTCCTCACATTCCCGTTCGTCGGCCTCTCCGACGCCGTCGACACCATCCTCACCTCTCTCTGCCAAAAGACACTCAACCTTGCTTCCGGACCGCCGTACCATCAAATCCTCTACTCGTTCCGCATCAGCCGAAACAACTTCCGCGGCGCAGCGTCTATCCTGCACGAGCGGCTGCAACGTCTCAAGACAACAAGTAGCAAGATCCATGACCCGGCTGATGAAAGCCTGGCGCAGATTTACCTCATGATTATCAATACTTTGTCGGCGGTGAGCAAGGAGGATGCGTATATTTTGGCGGAGCAGAGGATGGAAAGTAGTGGTGCAGGAGGGGGGTTGAACTGGGGGATTGGACAGGGCAAGAAGTTGCTCAAGAGGCAGATTGTTACGCTGGATACGCTGAGGAAGGAGTATCAGGAGGAGTTGGATCGGGTGGCGGCGATTGAGAGTGGGCAGTTTCCTTTTGTGGAGACCGAGGATGGGATGGATATCTTGTAGGAGTGTGGTGTGTTGGGTGTTTATAGCATGGCGTTTGTTAGGGAGTATCAGAGGGAATGATGGATGTAAGACTATATGTGACCTGCATCTGAAAGGGACTTTTTTCTTCTTTCTGGATGGATGACTGTAGCTAGCAAATATGATGGAGATCAAGATGTCTTTACGCAGAGTAGCTGTTTGAAATGTTGATCATGCATGGCTCGAGATTGATGGGTGAGGAGGCCGGAGGTGGAAATGACGCGCTAAGGCGCGCTCAGATGGCGGCGAATTGCGGGGCGTCGCGACCGACGTGTGGGTGCATGGCAACCGCTGGAAGACAGCAGGCCTGACTCGTCACTGCTCACCACTCCAAAGACGGCAGATGATCTGTACAGCAGCGCAATGAATGCCTTGTTCTCTCTCTCACCTACACAGACGCACTCCTACTACAGCACATAGTCATGGTGATGCTCGCATGTCCCATCGCGTACCCACGCACTCCACTAACACAAACACTCAGAACTCAAAGTCACTGCGCCGCCTCGCCGCCGACCACGGCTCCCTGCACACCGCCGGCCTTCCTCCCAACTACCTATTCCCTCCAGGCGCGGATGACTCGGCAGACCTCACCTCTCTAGACGTCCTTCTCGCCGGCCCTGTAGGAACACCTTATTCCGGCGGTGTATGGCGCCTACACCTCGACATCCCACCCACATACCCCGCAGCCCCGCCCACGGCGCAATTCCGAACCAGACTATGGCATCCGAACATCGACGAGGCCACGGGCGCCGTGTGTGTGGAGACGCTGAAGCGGGATTGGAGTAGTAGTTTAAAGCTGAGAGACGTGCTCGTCACGATATCCTGTCTCCTCATCCAACCGAATCCCGCGAGTGCACTCAACGAAGCAGCGGGCAAATTGGCCGTCGAGGACTGGGAGGGTTACTGTAGAAGGGCAAAGCTCATGACGGATATTCATGCTGCTGTGCCGCGGGACATGGCCGACGAGGTCAGGCAAGCGCAAATGAGGGGCGAAGACAAGGAGATGCCGTCTGAGGAATGTATCGCGAAACCGACGTCCAAGGGCAAGGAGAAGGAGCGCGTCAAGATGACGCCCGCGGGACCAAAGTTGCAACGTCCAGCGAGTGAAGATGAAGAAAACAGGCGACGGAGAGGGGGTGTCGGCATGCCGGGAGAGCAAAATAGTGATGCAGAGGAAGACTGGATACCTGGACCGCCACCGCCCTCTGGGGGCGACAAGACAGCAGCAAGAGGAGGTGGTAGTCATCATCATGCAAGGACGAGGAGTAAAGGGAATAACGCTTTTGGCATCAAAGGGCTCGCGAGACTCGATACGGCTCCGAAACGCGTCTTTGGTGGTACGCATACCCCGACGCCGACGTCGCCTGGTATACCGAACCCTTTCCCCGAGAAGGAAGAGGAGAAGCACACTACTATTGTTGATGACGCTGATGGTCCGTTCGTTACCGTCACGTCGAAACGTGACGCACATGGCCTAAAGCTCAGCTCGACGACCACGACCACGACCAAGGCAGCGGCGGAGTCAACAACAGCAGTAGTAGTAACAGAACAAACAGAAACCCCCGACCTGCTCAAATTCTCCCACAAGAACCCTTTTTCGGCTATCCAACTCAACAACCAAAGTCATCCTTTGATCAAGGAATTCTCGTATAGTTGGGAAGATGCGGCTGTGTTGCACGATGCTACTGTTGCTGGTGGTACAGTGGAGGAAAAGTCACTCGTGAGGAAGAGACTGGCAGGCGAAGAGTTTGACAAGAAGAAGAAGTGGGAGATGAAGAGGTTTAGGAGGGCTGGGGGGGATTTGAAGAGGTTTAA
>NW_021167951.1:0-35973 GCF_004154835.1 Alternaria arborescens | reverse complement strand
ATTAAGCTAGCTTACAGCAGCTTAGCTTAATTGATTTGTACCTCTACTCCAGCTTGGCTTGATTGATTAGCCAGCTTGATGCGCCAGCTTGATAGCGATCAAGCTGGCTTGATTGTTGACAAGTCTGCTTCTTGGGCATGTTGTCTATCTATATGGGATACTGGGGAGAACTCTTCCTTGAGTACGACTCTCGTCACTGCCTGGAACCGATCTGAGAAACACCCGTTGATAGTGCATTGCAGCGGTGTGTCTATTCCAATTTGCATACGGCCTAGAAGTCGAGAGATGGGATTCTTCTCAAGAACTTGTACTGTAACGAGGGTCTGGCCGTGATCTTTATACATCTGTTGGTTGTATTCCTAGAGAAATTGGGGATCCTGGGGTCGCGGGCTGTATGGATTCCACGGCGCCTACGAGAGAGGGCTGAGCCATTACCTCGCGAGGTGTGGCGGATGGTGAGCGCGTCACAATAGAAGCATTACCCGAGGCTCCTGAAAATGAGGCTTCATCAACGTCGAGCACACGCACTACCTGGTCAGACCAATCTGGTCCCATAGTAGATGGAAGTGAGCCCAGCGCTAGGGAGGTAACATTGCCCAGCATGACATCGAGCAAATTCATTGAGCGGGCTGCAATCCAGGGTCGGTTAGGCAGCGTGCGATACTTTGACTTGCCGCTTGTCACGGCGTTAGGAGGTGCTGCACTGTACAAATATGTGCTGATAGCGGCTGCTGCGTGATTTTGGTACCATGGATCGTCGGTGAGCAGTGCGAAGCCAGGATCGTTAGGTACCAGAGTGCTCGGCCAGCATCGATTAACACTCAATCCATCGTCAGCATGAGAGGTCAATGTTGTATGTTCCCAGTGTTTGATCTCGAAAACAGCGTTTGGCACTTCGACACCAACGCTTGTAATGTATGCTTCATGGTATCTTAGCATGACGACCATCATAGACGGATGTCGTGACTTACTTGTTGTACCTCCTCCGACTCTTTGTGAGACTGTCGAACTTGTTGTTGTGGCTGCGCCATTTCTCATTGTCCTTTTGGCCGCGTCTTTCCACGCATCGTGGCTGGGACAGAACGCACTCCAGATCCCACCCGCTCCGCCGTTGTCAGGTTGAGGTATTAAGCGGATGAATTGCCCGGCCTTCTTCCTGGGACTCTGTGAATTCTGTCCCCAGAAGTAGCGCGGCGGCCATTCATCTCGTTCGCAATCGCCGAACTCGGTCCATTCTTTTGACCATTCCCAGTGATGCTGAGCTGTCCTGGGCACGCTTGGGCGACTACCCCAGAGACCCCAGTCATCTGTTGCCTTGCCGTGTTTACTAGTACTTGACGTCGCCCAACACGTGAATCGAACCATATCAGGCGTGTTTGTATGAACGCTCATCACAGAACTATAGTGATAGCATGCCTGTGACCACTTCTCTGAACAGGTCATTGGAGGCGTCGTCATAAACGTAGAGATGCTTGTCGTTGTGGTTGAGTCTGTCCTTGTGATGGGTCCGTTGTTACAGGAGGTAGCTCTTTGTTGCAACCGGGCAGTAACTTCCGTGTAATGAACTTCATGAATGATATTCATCGGGGAAAGTCGTGAATCGAAGCGACCATTGCTTGTGTCAAAACTGAGCTCAAGTAAGCTCCTCTTTGGTCTGCATGTGTTATTGTTGTTGTCGTCATCTTTTGAACCGTCCTTGCGACAATTGCCGAGTACCTTTTGCAAAGAGTCATCGTGCTTCTTGAATGTTGTACCCATCTTGCTGACGTCGAACTTGGTCTGCGCTCGCCGAGCGGCGCCCAGGTCTGCGAAGTCTCGAGGTTTGCGGACGCGTCCAGCACTTAGCAGCCCCATAATAGCCATGGCCGCGTTTTCCGGATTGGCAACTACGTCTGCGATAGTGAAAGCGGCATTCCCAATCATTCCGGCCATGGCAATCATGCGAGCAACGGTGGCTGCGCCTGCCGCCATCGCTGCGAATTCGCCAACAAAAGGAATCAAGAAAAGAAGGGCCGAGATAATTGTAATGATGAGATTCTTCTTCTCCTCTTCTCTGATCTCTCCGCCTTTCTCTTTCGCTTCCTCCATCGAGTCCACAGCTTGCGCGAAGAGAAAGACTGGCACTGAGAGGACTTGAACCACATCGCCGTTGGAGCCATCCCATATACCTGCCACGATATCGAAGAAGCGAGCGGACATGGCATTTCTGGTGGCTTCAAGATCGATGCTCTTGATAATCTCCTTAGGATTAGGAATGCCAAAATCCTTCTTGAGAACAGGTATACCAGTGACAGTAACGTCTCTGTAGATGCACAGGCAAGCGGGTTGCCCTTGGCAACTCGAGCAGTCGTTCACCTCCTCGTGGAATTCACCGAGTTCGATCCAATCAGAGATGATGCCCGCTTCTGCTTCGAGGGCATCATAGAAGCCATCGCTATCTCTGATTGTCATCTTCATAGTCATTTTACCCTGGAAGATCAAAGGATCATTTTTCATCAAGTCCTCGCAGGGACCGTTGTACTTGTCTTTTCCGCCGGATCGTTGAAAGTCACAGTCAGTGTACTTTCGGATGTTGCCAAACTCCCAATCCGCGAACTTCTTGAAAGCCGCCTCGGCACTCTTCTTGATGACTCGTTGATAAGCCTCGAAGTTCTTGTCGTAGCCATTCTCTGCGTCGTTGTACTTGGTGATAGAACCATCCAGCATCTTCTCAAGAATGCTGACAGCGAGAACGGGCTTGCAGTCGTCCGATACATCACCATCGTTCGCCAGAGCTTCGAGATCTGCGTATTCCTTGGTGAGGGGGCAATTCTTACCACCCGTTTGGTTGTCGTCGTCTTCGCCGTTGTTACCAATGCCGCTATCGCCATAGTCCTTGTCGAGGTCGACAGCCCAGTCCGACACTCCCCCGAAATTGAGTTTTGTGTACTTGTTGATTCGGTTTTGCTTGGTCTCGTCGGTCATCCATGCTACCCACTCCGTGTCTTGGTACACGAGATAGTCGGTATCGGTGTCATCGCTCCATTCCTTGACTCCAAGAAGCTCTTTGTTCCACAAAATCTCTCGAATTTCTGCAGAAGATATGTAGCCGCCCGTTCCAGTGCAAGGTCCCGGCATCGCATCTGACACAGTCCTACTGCCTGTGTATCTGCACGTCTCGCTCGTGCAACCCTCTTCGGCCATTTTGAAGCTGCGACCATAGCTAGCTATACCAACCACAACCTTGTATGAGGGAACACCAGCCTTTGTAATCATAGCTAGTGCAGTAGTTGTCTCGGTCATATTGATATGTGAACGTAGGCAGTCGCCTTCAGGGCAGCCTGGACTTGACCATTTGTTACCATAGTCCCATTGTCCGTGCAGGTCGTAGGTCATGTAGATGATGTAGTCAATGACACTAGACATCTCTTTGATTGGAAACGCCTTCAAATACCAATACGAGGCAGGAGCCGCGATCGAGACTGATTTGCTTCCCATACGACGTTTGACCAATTTCAGAAACTCAAGATAGTTGGTGCCTTCGTCGGCGGCGCCGGGAACGGGCGTGATATCCTGGGCACCAGGGTACTCCCAATCAAAGTCGATACCGTCAAGGCCATGCTCGTTTACGAAAGCAACCACATTGTCTGCAAATGTAGCACGGTTGGCTTGACTGACAGCCTGACGAAAGATGGTGTAGGTTGGTGCATCCGCAGAGAAGGCCCAACCGCCAAGTGACACTATCCTTTTGATGCCAGTCATCTTCTTCAGCTTATCGAACTGGTCCTTTAGCGTACCGACGTCGATTTTGAAATCTCCAGCAGTAACATTTGGAAACGCAAAGTGGATATGGGTATACTTCTTGGTGTCGATATCTGTGACGTCCATATGCAAACATGGGCGATCCTGATTCCAGGCCTCGAAGTAGGCGACGTGGGCGAAGCTCGCTGGCCCTTTAGCATTGTTGGTGATATTCATTCCACAATTAGATATGCATCCGTTCATGCCTGGCTTCGATGTACCGGGAGCGCCTGTATCAGCTGGGTTCTCGATGCAGAAGTCCTTGTCCATTCCACACTGGCCCCAGACGTTACAACAAACATTCAGGGGGCATGGGTTCATATCGGCAAGCTTTTTGTTGCCCCGAACTTCTCCATTTGGCTTCTGCGGCCCACAGACGGCATTTTCGATGGGATTTGGCATTGGAGGTTCACCATCAGAAAGGCATATCTTCTGGCCAGGCTGAAGGTTGTCGCATCCAGCAAAGCCCCACGTGTTCTTGTTGAGATCTTCTATGCCCTTCGTGGTGAGATAATTCGCATCGGCAAGGGCCCAGCAACCGTCACCATCCTTGATGTCGTACGAAAAACACGAGCCATCAGCATTTTTCTTTGGGCGGACTACGGATAGATGTTAGTCCTCAGGTCAAAAGCCAGGACAGCGATTTCACCTACAGTCAGGGAGGTCGCCAGCCGAACAGCAGACAAACTGTTTAGGTTTGAGCTTGTTGCAGAAGTCTTCTCCAGGGTTGAATTTATAGAACTTCGTCAAGCTGATACCACATCGTTCTGCTAATCCATAGCAATCGTCACCGCTAAATACCTCTTGATAGCTACAAGTAGCCCTTCGATGCAAGTTGAGAGACGAGGTAGCATTAGAAGAATGATTCGTGGAGTTGTTCGCCGTCGCATTTGAGGAGCTGTTCATACTTTTGACCAGCCAGTATTTGATGTCGAAGTCTGACCACCCAGAAGTTGTATCAGCGCCGGAGGGGCTTTTACCCTGACTCCAGCTAGAAACTGCTTCCTGTGCTGCGGTGATATTGTTCTGAAGGTCCGCAACGATGCCAAAACCCAAGGAAGATGAGTGTGTTTCCTTGTAGTTTTGTACGGTGAAGCGGTTGGTTTCACCACTTCCACTGGACTGTATTGCTGAAATGAGGCGCTCAACTACGGGGCTGAAGCCCTCTCGATCGACCGCGTGACCGACAAAAGCTCCCACAGTAGCCGATCCGACCTTAGCGAACATCGTAATGTGTCTACAGTCACCGGTCTTAGTGATGTAGCTTTTCAGCGTTCGAAGGGCAGCAGCGGCATCTTCATCACTAGCCGTGCTGTCCGTTTCGGTCGGGTTCGTATGCCATCCATGGTAGTAAATTGAAGTCTGATTAGACTTCGGAGCCATATTTGATGGACAGCCTGGAGACTGCAACCTTTCTGATCGCTTCTTCGGCGTACCAAAGGTGAACGGCACAGGATCATAGTCGGGTGCCTGTTTTGTATCATCCTCGGAATCCGTACAGGCACGAATAGTAATGTGCTTGTCAGGAGAGTTGACGGGGATGTCCAGCATAGTGCTGAAAAGCAGTGGCTTTTCGCATCGGTTGAGTGCGACAACGCCATGAAGATACGTCCACTTCAGAGCATCCAATCCAGACTTGCTACATCGAACAGGACATGGATTTATAGGACTCGCAGCGTCGCTCTCAGCGTGCGTTTGAACACCAAAAATGAGTGTGAAGAAGACAATGAAGAGAGCGGACGAGTACATGGTGCAAGGACGTGCCGAACAGAATGACAAAAATATCATGAGTGTATAGGGTTGAAAAAGAAGAGACGATAGATGAGATCCGTAATCACGAACTGGCTTTGCAGCAAAAGGAATGAATGATGGTGAGAATGAAGAAGATGACCTTCTGTGCAAACCAAAGTCTACTCAGTGATCAATATAAGTAACCGGTCTGACAAGACCCGCATCAGGGAATTGAGCGATTATGCTCAAGATGTGCCCCTTGGAAGTGCGCCTCAAGCATTTGCCACATGTATCATGCACTTCTAGTGGGATTAATCTATTGTCAGTCAGATTTTTCGAGTGCTGAAGGATTGTGGTAATATCCTTGCAGGGTCGTGCGGAGCTAGCACGGGTGAACAATGTATTGGTCTAGGTGTAGGGTAACATTGCCAAGATGTTGGCACGAGACTGTTGACTAGGATCGTAATTAAAAGATGACAAGCTCGGGAATAGGAGTGAAGAGCGGAATCATTACACCTCTCCTTCTTATTTCGGACCGCCCAACGTGGTTTGCAAGTAATCCCCTCAGTTGCTTCTGACTATCTGGTTATTCTTGACAAGAAAACGCAGACCTCATCAATCGACATGAAGCTTTTGTACCTTTTTGTGTTGGCCTTTGGCCCCATCTTTGTTCTTGCTGAGCTCAACGCATACGAAATACTCATGTTCTTCGACATGTATCGTGTCGATTACGAGAAAGATAACAGCAACTTCAAGGTTGCTAAAGGATGCAAAGATTGCAATTTTGAGGACTTCGTTATCCATATCGACCGCCTTGGGATGGCTTCGAATCTCGATGGTCGTTTCGGAGACCTCATGAACCCCAGCCTTGACGACGTAGAGGGTTGGGATCAACGAGATGATCTTGTCTACGATGCAAAAAAGCTCCTTGGTGGACTATGGCGCGACGAGGACACGAAATCTCGCCCTGGTCATGCTATCGTAATTGAGCGGCTTGTTGACTACATGTCGAGCCTTCGCTCAAGTGGAGATTCTGAACGCCTCAGCAGGATTGTCACTGGAATGCAAGCTGCGCAACTCAGCAGACGCAGCCTGCAGGCCAAAGCCATGCTCGACTACATAAACGGCCGACTTAGCAAAGCCCGTGTGGGTTCTGCGAAAACGCAGTCCATCTCCTGGCAAGGCGGAGACTTCGATGAATTCGACGCCATAGCCACCATTGAAGGAGTACAATCCACAAAGCGAGGGGTCATGCGCGCGGAGATTGTTGCCATTGCCAAGTCCATCAACAACAACGATCTCGAAAGCAGCCTGAAGAGAGATATCGGGATGGGAAGCGGCCGTAGCATCCAGAAGCGCGAATTTGGTGAAGGGCTGGCTATCATGGCGCTTCAACGAGGCATCGATTCGTTGAGCATGCCAGCGCGCAAGAAATGCTGAAAGGGGTCGCTTTGAGGACCTTCTGATAGTGTCACCAACACAGGCCTCACAAGCCGCGATTGCTGCGGATTGTGCAGGGGAAGTGGGTGCCATCCATGGCATAAGCGGCCTGGCGAAAGGCATGTAGAGCCATCTAGCGAGATAGTCTGGTACCGTATTTAGATAATCAAAGAATGCGATACACACGAATGGAAGAAGTGATTTGGTAACGGCTAAATTGATGTATGGCCCAAGCTGTCTAGACCTCGGGAGCTAGACGGCCCGTGTTGATGTGGACCCCTGCAGCAATTGCATATGTAAGGTACCCGAACTCTACCCAGGTGTTCTCAAGATAGATTAAGCGGCTTTATATTGGGTTCATGCAGAGCCCTGTCTATTTAGCCACAGAAGTGCGCATCCATTCCCCGAGCCTCGGCGAGTGCGACAGTGTAAGACGAGCGCAGGATCCGTCATGCAGGGCGTAACAGACTAGTTGCTGGCAAACAAGCTGTCAGCTTACGCAATAAATATGAAGTGTCGAGGCGAGTCTCCCACCCTTGGCCTCGGAAGCGAGGTGGACGTCACCCAAATGGAACAAACGTTGAGAAGGGCATTGATTGCACTGCTCGCCTATTAGAGTGAGTTACGGAACGCCTTACAAAGTCGTAGGGTTCTTTGAAGTGTAGTTCGTGTTGGTGGCCAAAATCGAGCATCAGGCCGTCAGTTATCGTAGAGTAACTACTACACTACGGCCTTGGCTCCCAGGATCTTGAAATCAAGGTTGCCATCGGCCTGGGCAGCAATTCCTAGAATGGTAGGCCGGAATCAACGAGGATGACCGAGACGGAACCTACGCGACTCTCCTATACCAGGTGATTACATTCATCCCTCCATATGGACACCAGATGATGAAGCCTGGTGCTGCTAAGGCTAGCGCTACTAGGATGCTGGGGGCCAACACTCCTACCACTGCAAGTGCCCACAAGCACATCAGGGGCAATACAGAATCTACACATAAAATACAGGGACGAGTCAAGTCCATCAACTCAGTCCTCTACTCGACCTGAGCCTTGCTGCCCTCTCCACTACTAGTCAGTCATGTTCGCATTCACGCTCGGCAGTACCGTGACCACCCTCTCTGTGCTCGGCCTCTGTACAGGAGGACTGGCGGCGACCTCACGTATCCAATCACGCAGCGGGAAAACACCCAGCCTGGCTTTCGATCCAGCAACCACATCCTACTGCTCTTGGTGGATCGACTACGATGGTTCCATGACTTGTCAGGAAGTCCTCGACGATAATTGGATTGAACTAGATGCATTCCGCCGCTGGGTATGTACAGACAAAACACCACTCTCGATGGGCATGAACTGACTGCTGCTTAAGAATCCTTCCATCGGCGCTGACTGCACTGGCCTTGTGTCCGGCAATAGCTTTTGCGTCGAGGCTGTCAAGGAGCCCGCACCAACAACGACCCAGAAAACGTCCGGCACACCTATCTCATCGAGTTCCAAAGCCAACACGCCCACTTCCAAGCCCACGTCGTCACCTTCTTCCGTCCAACCAACCACTTCCAGTGTCATTGCTAGCAGTGCCACTCCGACTTCTAGTAACGGCATGGCTACACCCTCGCCCATTCGCCCTGGGATGGTGAGCAACTGCAAGACCTTCCACTTAGTCGAATCGGGAGACAACTGCGGCACAATGGCTGAAAAGTATGGCATAGGCACTGCCGACGTTATTGCGTGGAACGGACTCAACAATGCATGCACCAATTTATGGCAGGACACATATGCCTGCGTAGGCATAATCGGTGGCTCACCCAGCCCTTCTCCTACCACTTCAGTTCCGACTGGCAATGGTGTTTCGACTCCGACGCCTGTGCAGCCACGGATCGTAAAGAACTGCAACAAATTTTTCTTCGTTGAATCAGGAGATACATGCGACGTTATCAACCAGAAGACTGGCGCGCGAGTAGCCGATATAGTTGCATGGAATGGACTTAACAGCGGATGCACCAACATCTGGGGCGACACCTATGCCTGCATCGGCGTAATTGGTGGCTCGACTTCGTCCACTTTCTCATCTTCTCCAAGTCCTACCCAGTCCGGCAATGGCGTATCGACGCCAACGCCAGTTCAGCCAGGAATAGTGAAGAACTGTAACAAGTTCTTCTTTGTTGAAGGAGGATATACGTGCGATGTTATCAACCAGAAGACTGGTGCCCGAGTAGCAGACATCATATCGTGGAATGGATTGAATAGCGGATGCACAAACATCTGGGGCAGCACATATGCATGCATTGGTGTCATCGGTCAGTCCCCGACCACAACTACACCATCCCCTACGCAGACGTCCAGCGGACCCGCAACACCTTCACCTATCCAATCGGGGATGACCAAAGGCTGTACCTTGTGGCACTTTATCGGCGGTTCTACGACATGTCAGCAGGTCCTGAGCTACCAGAAGATCACGATGGCGCAGTTCTACAAGTGGAATCCGGCTGTCAAGGCAGACTGCAGTGGCTTGTGGAAAGATACCTATGCTTGTGTCCGCGGACCATAGTCGTGAGGGAAGTCAGGCAGGTAACAAGATCTTCAGCTTCGCGAGCATAGATACTTGATCATGTACTTCAGAAGTCTCCGATTCTTAACAGTTTCGCAGTGGTTTGCACGTTATCTTATTTCGTAGAACTTTCACACAATTACCATCGCTCCTCCTTGGGAATGTGTTACATTGCGGATCTGCCGCGACGCACTGTGATTTTATGCTCTCCAGCCTTGGCATGTCTTCTCTGAGGAGTCAACTTGTTCTTCTTCCATTGTCGTGCCCAGAGTCACGTAGCTTGACTGTTGGTTCGATAGTACCTGTACATCTGTTTCCTCTTCTGTGCGCTTAACCTAGCCGCAGAGCGCTTTTATGTCTAGCTCGACATGCCGTCTAGTCTTGCGCTCAAACTGAGATAAAGCCACGTAGACTGGTTCAGCGCGACTCTGTTTACCGACTGCATAACTAGTCTGCTAATCGGGACGTCGTACAGCACCTAGCACCACTGACTGTCGGCCGTGTGGTTAGCATCGTCGCCTTCTTCTTATGGCAGGATTTCTTGTGGTTGCGCAGCTTACTGCTAATGTCACTTTTAGCCACCTGGAGCGCGTTCATTGCCTTCTACTGCGGACCGGTGCATGGTTTCGTGGTGAGCACGCCTCCGCCGCTCAGGCATATCTTCGCTCACAGTCCGGCAGCTCCTTGCTGTACTATACTGTCTACCGCTCTGCCTCATGCCTCTTCGAGGCTATCGCCCCGTGTGCGTGGGGATCAGGTTCTTTCCTGCCGTCTGCCTTCTCATTCCAGGCTCTACTATCATTATTGTACCCCACGTAGTGTAGGACGTAGTACGCAAATGCTTAGCCTTAGCGCGCAAGTCCCAGGCACAGAGAGCAGTGCTTATTGAATGCAGAACAACGAGTGGCTTAGAAATTGAATCGAACCAGCGAGCCGTCGTCGTGATATCTCATTCATGCCAGATTCGCGAGAGGAAAGTTGTCGTCGCTCGCCGGATGACTGGTGCAAACCCATCGACGTAATGTTTGACCGCCTGCGGTGTGCTAACCCACGCTTCCGTACCTCTGACTTCAATGGCTGCTACTATGAACCGTAGCGTGACGAATCGTAGCGGTTGCTTCGCCATATGCTTCGTAAGCTCAAGCTCCCTCATCACTTCCTTTGACCAGACATCAGCCTTGTCATCTTCGCTCCCGAAGTCGTGTCTTAACCTATGAGCCACCAATAGTGCAGCTAGTCAGTAAATCTTAGCTTGTGCAAGAAGATGGACGAGCTCAGTGTAGTCGAAGTGGTCAAGTATCTGACGTGCGTGCGACGGGATCCACTCATCCACGGCGGTATGAATTTTGTCCAGCTGAGCATGAATGCGGGCTATGCAACCTCCATCGGTCTCGTTCGATAGGGAATGACTGATGATGCAGAGATCCTGAAAGTGTGGCAGTAAAGTCAGGCAGAAGCCAAGCTTTCTATACACGCGCTCTTGTAGCTACTGCGGTGCTCTTGATATTGGAGACCGGCGATGTATCAAACATTCTATCACCTCCAGAAGTTCAAGGAAGCTTTTCCATGACTCCAGAGGCAAACTTGGTGGCGTAGAAGTTATGATTGGGCTCACTGCACTAATGCAGTAATGGCAGATATCTGCGACGCCATAGCCAATGCTCGAACAGACGAAGAATGCCAATGTATTCCCGAGAGCAAGGCACAGAGTGGCGTCCTGCTCGGTCGTGACAGAGAGTGTACGCAATGTGCTCATGGCAGGGGACGCGAAAAGGACTCCCGCGTTTCTAGCGACCTCTTCGCCAGTGCCATACTGGAGCGGTTTGAGCCAGACAGCGCATGCAAGATAAGCATGCTTGAGTATTGGCAGTGCAAAAGGTAGTAAAGCTGCTAGTGTCTGTTGTTCGATGACTGCAAAACTGCGGAGCACGATTAGCGACTGAACTCTCTGAGGCTGACCCAGCAAGAACATTAAAAGCTCTTTCTCCTCTGCGCAAAGATAATAGTCGGGAACATATTGCAACTTGGTGCTCACATCATTTGATGCTGGTTCCGATTTGTTGAGTAACGTCGAGCTCCTCTGCGAAACCGTCTGCTTACCGTGTTGCGGTCGACGGCCTGATGGGCGCACTGGCCTGTCAGTCGAGCAGTGCAAGCGCAACCGCTCGCATCTGACGCAAGTCGCTGTAATGCACTCGCGAACACATCTCTCCTTGAGATCATAACATCGGTCGCATGCGATCCTGAGCTTCTGTGTATTCGCTGTGTCCTTTGCCATTCAAGCTCGCGTCCAACCCCGAAGGATTTGCTGCGTCGATAAATTAAGATTTGCAAAGACTCACTGCATAGGATGACTTTAGATGTAAGGAAGTTTGCCGCGATCGATGCGCAAGGGACCAACTGAGAGAATGAACGAAGTCTGAAGAACCAAATGGTACGCTTGATACATACTGATCATTGTTGACCGGAGGTTTGGCCGGAGATTTGACTGGAGCGTTGAGATTTCCTAGCGTGAAATGACTCATGCTAGCGCTTACCGATCAGTATGGTATCGTAACCTGAACCCGCTGGTCTTTCATCCCCTACATGGTGCCTTCTATCACGCTCGAGCTACATCAAAATCATCTATTCTCGTTCGTATAGCGGCATAGCGACCGGGACCGGAGGGTTTCAATAGATATTTGGAAGCCGAAACAAGCTCGTCCGCCCATGATGTCGCTAAGTAGCTCGACTCTACCTAGGCATCCTGGGAAGGTATAAGTACAGTGATGTAGAAAGATAGACGTAAAGCAGGCACCTACTCCCACATTCTCATCTCAAATTCCATCTGCCATGTCTCTAAGAATGCGAGACTATCGTGTTGTCGCTGCTCGAAACCAGACCGAGAGAAATAACAAGATTCCTCCACAGTGGCTGATCGACTCAGCGCTACGCAATGCCACGAGCGTTCTACATTTTCCCGTCACCTACGGCGTTCTGAATGATGTCGAACGCGACATCACCTCAAAGTTCGATGCCACGACGCTTCTCAAGAAGCTCAAGGAGGGAACCTGGTCTGCTGAGCAAGTCACTACAGCCTTTTGCAAGAGGGCTGCTATTGCTCAACAGCTAGTCAGTCACCTGGCTGGGCTTCCTGGGATGGTTACTAACCTTCTGAAGTAGGGCAATTGTCTCACAGTAATATTCTTCGGCGAGGCGATCGAACGCGCCAGACACCTCGACAAGGAACGCAAAGAGAATCCCAGTGACGTCCTTCCACCCTTCTGGGGCTTACCCATCTCGCTCAAGATAGCTTCGACATCCCTGGCCATGACTCTTCGACTGGATTGGCCTGCTACGTTGGAGAGCCTGCAGAAGAGAACAGCTCTCTTACTGCCATGCTACTCGACCTAGGCGCTGTTATTTACTGCAAGACAAACGTTTCACAATTGACCATACCTGCCGATAGCGACAACAACGTCTTTGGCAAGACACTAAACCCTCGCAACCCTACCTTGACTGCTGGTGGCAGCACCGGCGGCGAAGGCGTCCTCATTACCCTACGCGGGAGTATACTCGACGTCGGTACTGACATTGGTGGGAGCATACGTGTTACAGCACTTTGCAACGGTATCTACGGCTTCAGAATAAGTGTTGGACTGATACCTCACGATGGAGTTCGCAACCTTACAGTACCAGGTGCTGACGGAGTACGCTCTTCCGTAGGGCCTACGGCAACCTCAATCCGGGATTGCGCGCTGTTTTTGAGGACTGTCATGGAGTCAGAGACATGGAGATACGACAGTACAATCATCTCGCTGCCATGGCGGAATCTACCAGTCAAAAAGAAGCTCTGCATTGGCCTGGTTGAGGACGATGGCGTCTATACGCCGTCACCACCTGTTCGACGTGGCCTCAAGAAGGCTGCTGACCTTCTTCGTAACAACAGTGAAATTGAGCTTGTTCCTATCACTTTGCCAAACACCAAGGAATACTACAATGCTCTACTCCGGTACTTTTCGTATCCGGGAAGTGATATATGTTGCCAATACCCCACGATCTTGGTTGCTGACTGATTTGCTTCCAGCACTATCGCGAACAGCTCGCCAGGACTGGAGAGCCAGAGGTACCCTCACTGAAAGCGATTCAGCTTTTGAACTTCGAGGGAACGTCATTGGAAGGCCTCTGCAATCTGAACGTGCATCGAGCAGCGGCTGCGAAGCAATATCAGCGCTTGTTTCTTGATTACGAATAGATACAATTCTCATGCCTCCTGCACCACATACAGCCGTTCTTCTTGACCATTGGACAACCGCTTCCTACACCGGTCTCTGGAATTATCTCGACTTTCCGGCTGTGGTTATTCCTGTCGATGGATGATGTGGCAGCGTCAGATGCGTTAGACAAAACGACACCGCAAAGTATGGGCCTGAAGATGCGAAAGTTTACAGTCTATGTACGTACAGTTTTCGTCATATATCCCACCTGCTGACCATCGCTCGATCCAGACACAGGACCAGAGTTCTATAAAGATACGCCAGTGTCTATCCAGCTAGTCGGATACAGGCATACAGATGAGGCGCTCTCGAATGCAGCTGTCCTTATCGACTCTATTATCAATACATCGACTGGTAAGTGATAGAAAGGTTCAGGGACTCTCCAAACGAATTTTCGGATCGAAGTAGCCTATAATTATTTTCTCTATTGACTACATCTCTCTATTATCACCTGGGCACGGTCGAGTGTATGCTGTTGCTTCTCTTTGGTCAGCGCACTAGTCGTGTTCTGTATGGGCAGTGATATGGTCTTGACAAACGTCAGCATTAGCATCCAGGCGGTGTGTAAGCCACGAAACTGCGCAATGACGGACAGCCAGTACAGCCCTACGCGCAGCGTGAAGATGACTCTCAGGGCCGCGAGACGTTCTCTCTTGTCTCCAGTCTGCATCTTGTTGTAGCGCACTTACTAGCCTCCGAGCTGTCAGGGAACCTTTTCTGAACCGCCGTAATCCATCAACTAGCCGCATCAGGACTAGACGCAGCTCTCGTCTGAGGCGCAGAGGGCTATGTCCTCATCGTTCAGGCAATAGCATAGGCTCACCCGAGTAAGGCTGCCACTGTTCATAGCTTCGTGGACGGCTTCCAGCGCGTCTTCACCGCTATAGCGAGCGTGTTAGAAAATACGCTGGTAGTCAGTCCGAGGGTTCAGAAGTCCAGCATTGTGAAGGCTCTGCCAGTATCGTACGCAGTGTGACGACGCGCCGCATAATCAAGGATAGCTAGAGATGGTTAGAGTGGTTGGCGATTGTCTGTCACTAGAAGACTCTTGGAAGGTCCAGGCTGTAAGGTCTCGGTCTGAAGGCGCTAGTTGCGTTTCACAGAATGCCAAGCACTCCATTAGTAAAGCGTAACTCGACAACCGTTCCTACAAATCTCGTGCAGCGACTGGTAAGATCGTGGAATGAATGTATCAGCTACGAAGGGGATAGCAAGTTCTTTCCTAAACATTTGTTTGTCCGATACACCCGCCTTCAACGCCCCTCCCTGGCGGAGATGTGTTCTAGATGTCCCACGAATGAGTCCTTCCCCCTGTTATCTGACGAGCTAGTCTCTTCGATCTTGGAAAAGGCACCAGGGCCATCAAATTTGGTGCTCAAGCGTGTCTTCCTGCTCTGAGTCCATGGGCCCAAAGAGAGGGTTTTGATACCGGGATTTCCACCATTGTGTTTGTGCTCCACTATGCTGACAAGCCGATTAAGGACAGAGAATTCAATCTTGAGCTTGACGCTGTATACAGCCGTCTTGTACGTTGTTTGAATCTCGTAGTGACCTGAGAACTGGACAGCAAGGAGGGTGATGTCGAGGATCAGGACTACAATGTTGACGAAGATGAGGTGTCTGAGTAGCTTTTGTAGAGGTCCGCGGCCGTTGCTATCAGTGTCGTGCCCCAGCAAACGTACCGTTTCGTAGATGTAGATGATGGATATTATCAACTCTTGGACGCAGATCACCACGATCTGGACCTTGTCGTAGATCAAAAACCCTGGCAGGAAACGAGCCGATTGCTGAGAGTTTGTACCCATCGCTAGAACCAGAAGCGGAATCCCGAGGACGATAGCGTTGAAGATGATCATATATTTTACCCAACGTGTCTGAGACCGATCTCGGATAACGAGATGCAGACGCGAATAGAGAACGACAGATTGCCCTATCACCATACATCCCCAGCCTATGCCCACTATCGCGCTCGATAGCAGGTCTAGTGTGGTGACCTGAAAAAACTTCAGGATGAATCCAACAGCATGAGGTGCGATACCCCAAGTGGCCACGACAAAACTCCAGAAGTATAGCCCGCTACGCTTTTTGAAGATGGCGAAGACGAGAAAGGTAAGTTCGATGACGTTGTACAGCGCGATGGATAAGAATGCGACCATCGTCATGAGGATTGGGAACGATGCATTTACCCCTCCGACCACGCCCACGTCCTCCTCTTTTGCCATGGCTGAACGCGAAGACCGCGTTGTGTTCGCGCATGTGCTTGTTAGAACAACGTCGAGGAGATCGGCGGCTAGGTATGCCCCATCAGCGGAAGGTAGAGAAAGAATTCGCACTGAGAACTAAGTGGTTGAGGAATGTCGCGTTTGGCAGACTAATATCTGCTGCTGAAGGCAATCAGAGGACGAGGATGAAGACGAATTTCGCATTCCAGAACCGACTACATCTTCCATGGGATCTTTTAGACGTCTTCGCTCACGGCACTTGATGAGCTTTAGATGGGCTTCTAGGATTTGTGGCGCATTCTGGAGGTGTCGCCCATAGCGATGATCTTGTTCACCATAGGGGGACGGAATGAATTCCCCGGCTTAGGTTCGAGCGCTGATTGGCCTGGCAATTGTGTCCAGGTGCAAGCGCGCTTTCATTGGCCCTGTGCAGATGTCACGCCTGAATGCCAGGATTGGTGGCGCCATAGCTGCATGTCTTCGCGAGAGGCTTCCAAGGTTCACTTATCTGTCCAAGACTACTAGTACAAAGGATGACTCGCATGAACCGCTCCTCTTCATAGCAGACTGCATTTTGGTAACGTTATCACAATGTTAGCTGACGTTGTTCACCGATTAAGAGGCACGACTTTGCGAATAAAGTTCGACTAGTGATGGGCTGACGCGCAATCAGTGTGATCAATCGATTGACACTTACTCGGCCTCAGCCGCATGGGTCGTTATCCGGATTCATGGGTGCAGACGGGCGGGTTTTACGCCAGATCAAGCCTTCCGGCCCTATGTCCCCGAGAGATTGGAAATGACATTTTCTTATTTCCTCAGTTTCGAGCGCACGATCAAGTCCCTAGCGCTCGAGTCGATATGATTCGGATACAAATGCCGAGTTGTTCCTGCATAGAAACGCGGTTTCGAGCCATCGAAGCAGCAGCTGAATCAGATCCCCTACCTGCCTTGGAGTGAACGAAAAAGCAAGTGCATAGGGCCCACGCGTATCGACAAGGTTTTCTGGGGTACCGCACCCCGGAGCATTGGCGGCAACGAGCGAATAACTGGCATTGATATTCCCCTGCGCTAGTGCTAGCAAGATCCATCGCTCAATCCAGTCTAGCGTAAGCCACATCAGTGTCCGCAACTTCTCTGCCGCCTCCGTCACAACTGCCGCCCACTTTTGGAGCTGCCCAACTTAGTCACAACGTTATCGATAGATGATTATGAGGCTGCTTCGCGGAACCTATTCTATGATCTCGATCCCAGCATTTTCAGGAATCAGTGACAAACCGGTCCAGCATATGGTGTACCACAATCAACGCTGCAGCGCCGGCTCACTGGCCGCGATTCACACGCGACTGCCCACGACAACGACTGCAATTGACCCTGGAACGAGATGAAATTACTGTTGACTGAAGTCTTGATAAAGGTCTATGCGCTCGACCATGTAGTCATAGTCGGTCACAAGAGATGATATTGATGCATCGAGAGCATACAAGAAGAGATCGCAACTGAGTTCAAGTGAGTGAATTCGTGTTTGTCTAGGTGTAGATTGTAAGAGCTTGGTTACGACGATGCTGCGCGACGCCACTCGATTACAGATGGTTCCAGTATGCCGCGATGCTGATGCCTCAGCCACAGCGGTCAGCCACAGTGGACAGTCATCCACGATCTTGCCGTCGACTTTCGCTGCCATAGCCGACGATTACGTATAGCCGTTGCCGATAGCACAATTCAATGGGCTAAACCACATCCATGCTACCCAAGTGCTGGACGCTTGAGTGCCTGCGGGCCGATTTGGTGAACCTGGATTGGACGGGTTCCGCTCGGCGAGCATGGCGACATAACGGCGGCCGCTGTGCCAGGGTTATGACTAGATGTGATGCGCTGCACATAAAGGAGTTGGTGGAGACAACTCTGCGACTTTGTAGATTTACCTCTTCGTGAAATTGGCTGACCGCACATGCAATTATGATGGAACCTTGGAAGTCTGGTCATCGGCTAACTGCGATACATCACGGGCCAGACACAAGGTGATCTTCTCAAGCTTCGGCTACCGGTACACGCTCGGAAGCCACGCATCGCTCCAAACAGAAATCTTGCACATGTGATCATCGGTGGTATCGCAACATATTGAGCTTGCTACTAGTGTGCTACTACGAAACGCTTGATGTGAATGCTGTTCCACCGCTTCGCGACGAAGCAGCATCCCTCTCTACTCTTGAAGTGGTTGCTCAGTCTCCAAATCGCTACTATCTCAACTCACTCCTGTCTAGGGTCAGCTCACGAATAGAGAGACGACAAAAAACCCAAGCTTGCAAAACCAATCATTGCCTGCATAACTGCTCTATCACAGACCAGATAGGCATGGATAATAAGCTCGAGGTTGTATCTGGCAAGTCAAGCGCCCTTGGTTGCGGTATGAATGCTATTGTAGCTCCAGGGTCTTGCAGATGTTCCAAAGATATTAGTAGACTACTAAACGTGTCGAGAGAACTTCAGAAGCAACTGCTGAATTTTGTGGAGCATATCGATAACCCGACAAGCCCCTCAAGATGAAGAATGGTCAAGAGTATACCAGTGACTAGTCCGGTATCATCAGTGCGAACTTCGCCTGCTTATAGTGTAGCAAAGAGCAAGCGGAGCGAAAGGCCAATGTCGGTACCCTACGCCATCGGTAGACGGCAGGCGATCGTGGTGGTTGAATCAACACCCAATAGAATGAGTAGACGAGATCCTGCAGCCGTGGAAGACCAGGAGAAACGAACATTACAACGGTATCCGATGTTGGCCAAGCCGACCACATTGACTCTCACGACACCCGGTACCACGAGTAGTGCACATGTTACTAGAACAGAGAAGGAGATCACAAGAAGTGGCATATTAATTTGTCTAATCCAGCACCAGCTAACGAGACTACTAAACCTACCGCTGACAGTCGGTCCCAAGACGCTACCTAACGCATCAGGGATGGCCAAAAGTTCAATTATAGTGGAAACCCCTACAGCATCGATATGTTAGTATAAATGATCTAACTAAGCATTTCTGAGCCTCAGCCACCTAGGCTTCGTGGAAAACAACCTGCAACAACAACCCTAATGGTTTTTGCAAGAGCGAAGACTACAGAACTAGTGAGGTGACCGTGACGGCGAGGAGATAAGAGATAAGAGCCTGGGACAACTTCAGCCGAGCACCGACTATATCCGACGTAATGCTCTATGATGTTCAGCAATGGCTTAAGAAGACAACTGGATGGGCGCCTATTAGTGTCGCTACTACTAATGTAGTCGCATCGAGGGCATATAAGAGGAGGTCAGCTAGAACAGCAGCGGATGTGAGACAGAAGACGATAAGCTTCCTTTGAAGCATCTCAGTACTTAAAGAATCACTGATCTGCTAAGGTGCTGAAAGATCTGAGGTGCGCTCGCACTGCGCTCCTGTGCTGCAGCGGCGACGAACTGGCGATGGGAACGAACCTACTAAGACTTAACGATGCACATATGCTGAGAGGGGCCTTGCGATTGATGACGCAAATCCGCTTAAGTGTGCTAAGCTTGGAGTTCGCTCTTACATCTGTGTAAGTCTTGTCTAGAGTTTCTACGCTCGCGACACCTTGTGTTAGTGAATTTCTGCACATAATCCTACACTGTTAAGAATCTACTAACAAGGATTCCGCTGGAACCAAGTCGATTAACCCATCTCTGTAAACTCCTTCCATTAAAGGTAATAAGCAAACGACTAAGATAAGAGATTACGATAGTGATCCGAACTTGTTGCATTATCATCACATCTATAAACATTCATCATCACCAACCACTTCTCTAAGCGTTGTAAACAGAGTACTCGCAAGCCTCGGGATTTGTCTCCTTAACCGCCCTAGCATTCAGCCCAACACAACCCTCACTACCAGCCGGCTTGTCATTGCCCGCAAGCCAAACGTTCCATCCTGTCAACTTGTCCCCGTCAGCCGGGGGGCAAGCCTGGAACGCCGTAACGGCACCATTGCCATTATCAAAGACCAAGTCGCTCGTCTCGGTGATCTTGAAAGGACCCAACTCCTGGTTTTTGCCAATCTGTAGAGGGAGACCGGTACCGTATTGGATGTTACCCTGGCCCATGCCGGAGCGGTCGACGAAGATCTGCTGGGCTTCGAAGTTGTCGGGAGTGTCGCCGGTGTAGAGGAACAAGAGGCCCTGGCCGTTGAGGACGAAGGAGGCGTGGTCGCGGGGGAGTCGGGTGGTGCAGTTTGCGCTTTGGAAGTCATCGCCGATCAGGAGGTTGTTGTTCTTGGCTTGGAAGGGCTCGCATTCGATCTCGTTGGCTACCTTGGGGAGAGCCACGAGCTTAAAGACGTCGCCGGGGACGACGGCTTCAGAAATGGGCGGCAGGTTGCAGTCCTTTGCGGATGCGAGAGCCATGGTGACGGCGGCGATGGTGGCGGTGGCGTACTTCATGTTGAGGTATGTTTGATGGTTCGTTGAGTGAATTGGAAAGTGAAGGTTGGATGTCGTTGTAGATTGTGTTGGTAGATTGTGAGGTACTGCATCTCACTCTTTATACGTCTTTCGATCTCGTATGCGGATCCCTTGCAACCCTATCAACCCATGAAGGTGGTCCCTCTCGGCGCCGATCTATACTGTAATCCGCAACATCGTGAGCTCATATGACCGAGAACACGAGGCTTCGTCACCCCAGCAAAGGCCAACGGCGCCACACCCGGCGGAGAAAATACCCACAACCCCGTATACACGGAAGCTGCAGGAAAGGAAACCGTGCATCGGGGGCAATGTTTGCAGGGTGACGATTAGTGGTTTGTGGAATTAGGTTGCGATCGGCGACACACGGATCGGAACATGCGCATCACCTGCGCGTAAAAATAGAGTGTGGAGTTACCGTCGCTGCCGGTATTACGGTGTAGCACAACAACACTGCGTCGGTCGGTGTGTTGCTCACCGTTCATTCTGCGAGGCTGTAGCTGTGGACTGTGACCTAGAACAGGGCTGTCCCGATAAGGAAAGATAAGCGTACTGTTCATGTCGCCCGAGCACAGAGCCAAAGTCGACGTAGATATGTAATTAGTGCCGTCGCAGCAAAGTCGTGAAAGATATTGATGTTGCGGTCAGCACTACCTGGATACCTGACCTAGCGCACACAGGTAGGTCGATGATCGCTAAGAGGCTGGTGCGGAGATATGAAGACAGCAACATCTAACAGCGTCTTCCCTTGCTTGCGCAGCGGCGGCGACAACGTATGAGTAGGCAGCCTTATAACAAGCATCGCAATGAAGCTCGAGCACATTGTGATGGTACTGAGTGTCGTAACGCATCCACGCTATGCTTGTGCTGGGGTACATAAGAAGGTAGTGAGGACGACAGTTATGGACGGAAGCCTGCCAAGGCTCGTCACATGACATTTGAAGTGCTAACGTCGTGGTGACTAGCCTTTGCGCGAGCGGTAGCGACATCTGATTCACCGCCCAAGACAGTGTAGGGTTGTCTTTGGATCATCTAGAGGAAGTCTAATCTATATAGCAACGGTCATTGCGGTGTGCTTCAAATAACAATTGGATTGTAAAATAGCCTGGGTTTTGTTTCGCTGGAGCTCGTCTCGCTCACCGCCCGTCATTGAAGTCTCGAGTATGCGTAATACAAGGAAACATGCATTACCATCAACACATCTACATTCTACTCTAGCATCGTGTCAACAAAGCGGACACTTCAAGCCTACCCTCCCCATCATCTTCCCCACCTCTGCATTACCCCCCTCCGCACTCTGCTCCTGCCCAACAGCACTACCCGCTCTCTCCAAACACCCACGATGCCACAAATGCCTGCAAGCAAAGAGGACCAAGCTCTCTTCCTTCTCCTCTCCCTCTCCCTCCTCCAGAACATCCGCTTGACTAGGCCTTTTCCCCTTCGCCTTGCCGCTCGCCTCCCCATCGCGCCCAGCACTACCGCCACTTTCCAGCCTTGCCTTCATCCTAGTCTCTTCGCGCTTCTCCCAGGCCTCCCACACGCTTCCTCCCGCTCCCGGCCCCCAACACCTTTTTTTGCAGCCCTCACACACCTGTCCTCTGGGTCTCCAACCCTGTTTCCTCAGCTCGGTTATCTCAGCAACGTGTTCAAAAGACTCTTTGTCTAAGAATCTGTTTGCGAGGCTTAGGATTGTTTCTTCGAAGGTGTACGCGGCGAAGATCTCAGATAGAACAGAACGTAGGTCGGAGAGCGAGGGCGAGTAGGTGTGTGAGGCGCGGGTTAGGAAACAGCGGAGGATGCGAAGGAAGGAGGGGTTCGATTGTGGTTGATTAAACAATGGGCGCGTAGCTCGCGTCTGGGTGCTTGTGCGAGCTCGATTGGTTGTTCGAGTGGGTGGTATGGTTGTTGATGTAAGGAGGGCAGAGAAGGTTTGTTGGATGGTCGAGCGGAGGGATGATACGATGCGGGCGGTGTCGACGGTGTCGGCTTGATCCATGTTCGTTGACGCGATGGAGGCGTCGTGGCTTGCGATGGCACTTGATGTATCTCTGATGAGGCGTACGGTTGTATCGACCAACTCGAGCCATAGTAGCTCGTCTGGTGCTAAATCTGCTTCCCGGACTTCGCCGTACGCAGACTTCCGCCTGTCAATGGCTGACTCCAGCCCATGCTCAGCTGACCGCGTTTGTCCCTGGCATAACCAAATGCCGACTTTGATGTACTTCTGGATGTCTTCCAAGAGGTCGTGGACTGCTTCTTCGGTGTTGGCAACATCAGGTGTTTCTGCTGCGGCGCCGATGAGGCCTGTCAATGCAGTCTCGAGCGTGCCTAGGTGCCTCACCAGTCGATCCATGGCACCTTGGACGAGGCCGTCACGAGCCATCAGTATCACGGCGCCGTCGACGACACCGCTCTTCTCCAGCGCCGGTAGTACGGGATCCAATTTCAGATCACTAGACTTTAACGAGCTGACAAAGTCTGCGACATGCGCACTATTGTAGGTGCACATGAGCTGAACATAGCGTTCGATAAACCCGGAAGGAAGATTGTCGTCGACAAGTGTCTTCGTATTTGCTCTGTCTTGATCTGGTTCAATCAGAGCCTCCAGATAGCGGTATTGGGCATCAGGTTCGGCCTCGATGGCGACCAGAACCGGCTTCAGCAGGTCTGGCGCATATTGTTTCAGTGTGGTCGCAGTCTGTGATGCGTCCACGGCTGCTAGAGCGGTAGCCCGATCAACAATGACTGTCTTTACCTCGTTGACTTGCTTCTTGACTAGACCTTTGCTAGGCCGCAGAATGTCAGCGATACATCCAAAGACCGCTTCCTCGTCCTCGTCATCAATAAGGTATGTTTCGAGCAGTTTAGCGTATCGATGTGCACCGCGATAGACAGACTTCAGTACGCGATGGAAGCCTGCATTCTGGAACAGTGGTACAAGGCTTTGAGGGTTGGGCGGATGATAGATGGAAAGCAGATACTCTACTGAGAGCTGGCAGTCCTCTTTGATGGTGTCAGTAGGATATTTGCAGAGGCCGACAAGGATTTGGTGAAGCGAGGTTCCTGGAAGCATAATGTGTTGCGGATACTTGGGCAAATTTCGCGCGACAAACATGTAGAAGTAGATGATGTCTTCCGGGTCAAAGTTGTCCGTGTTCATGATGCCAAAGAGGTAGTTGATGATGGACTGGCGCGTTGGCGTGAGAGCGGAACCACGCTGCGTCCCATTTGGCTGGGCTCCGTTGGGCGAATCTTGTTCGCCATTCAAGAAGCTGTCTTCGAAAGCCTCGTTCAGCATACTCATGAAACTCGAAGCATCAAAGTCCAGTATGAGCTGCAGGTACGGGAATGGTGGCTCCGCACTGCCATCGGTCCGTGTGAGAATGATCTCGTCCGAGCCTGGTGGCCATTGCAGGTTCTTGCCAGAGAACAGGAATCGATACATGTCCTTCTTCGCACTGTAGGCTTGGTCGTCATCCATGAATGTGCCTCCAGGATACACACGACCCGTGAAAGTATATGCGAGATACGGGAAGATCTTCTTCGCGGCAGTAAGGTAAATATTTTCATCCTCATCCACATCGAAGTCCACCAATTTGATGAGTTCTAGAATGTTTGTGAGTGGCGTAATGTAGTCTCCAATGGCTCTTGTCCACACATAGATCAGCGCATCGTACAACACGTATTGCTGACAAAGTGTGGTGACTTGATTCAGATCCATAGTACCTGTGTCGAGCCTGCAAATCATCTCTTCAAGCTGCGTGGAGCGGTTGTGCGATGCATAAAAGGTTATGAGGTCTTTCAGGACGTTTGGTGGTACTGATGAGATCTCATCATCTTGGATATATGGCTCAAGTGTCTCGAAGAAGGCCTTCTCGGCTGACGCTTCTTCATACGCATCGTAGACTTCTTCAAATAGGAAGTCATACTCCTCCATACAGATGAGGCCAGTGAAGACCACTTCGGCAAGTTCCTTCGATCGTCGCTCATATGTATCGCTGTCAATGCCATCTTGGCGAGAAAAGGAGTACTTGAGCGACGCTGTTATCATCTCGAGCAGCTTCGGCTGGACTAGGGCATGTCGAGTTTTGTCGTCTTCAGGCAGCCCGACTGTAAGCTTATCCGCGTCGCCAACGTAGTACGAAGTCGCGAGGCCAATAGCAGCTATATAGTCGCCATCTTCCATCAACGCCAACAGACGATCAGCCCAGTTTGAAAGAGTACCGATCGAGCAGTCGTTGAAGCCAAGAAGGAAAAGCCGACCCTTGTAAGCTCGAAAGCTCATGTAGAAGGCATCTGATACAACTCCATGCAGTGACGGGTCTTCTTCGTCAAGATGTTCAATAGCGGGCTTGAGTTGTCGCGAAAACAGATCAGAGTGGTATATGTGTTTCTGCAGCAAGTCGAAAGAGTCTGTCACGCGCAATGTATTGTCTTCCAAGATCATGAGTCGCTGGCTGATGGTCAGTACGCTAAGAACTGATCTGCTAAGCCACTGAACTGCAACAATAGCCTCTTCGGCCTTCCAACGACTTCGGGGTCGGAAGTGGAGCTCTGTCGGCTTTTCTCTTTCCGATGGAGGCGGTAGAATTTGATCGACCTCTAGTATGGTAAGTACATTCGACCAGCAATATACGAGCTTGGTCTTGGAGACTGCATTTCCAGGACCGGTGGCAGTTTTCAGCTTGACAGCAGGGAACCAGGCTAGGCATCCACTCAATGCGCTGTGTGCTTCCACGTCCTTTGGCCGAGGTGCCTTGTGTTGTGTCTGCGCAACTGGGGTAGTCGACACTATCACGAGCAAGTAGGGCGTCAGAAGCGCGGTCAAACCCATACTATCGGTGGGCTGTTCCACATTTCCTAGTGGGAGCGGAGCGAAAGCCAGCACAGAACTGGGTTTTCGCGGCTTTTCTAGTGACTTTGCAGAAGTTGGGTATCTGCCCAGGATCCTCGTAGTCTTGACCGTGCGTGCGATAGCCCCTAGGCCACGCGTTGCAAGATGGGAGAATGCCATGCCTGCATCATCGGCCGAGACGAGCGCTGTATGCCTGGTGCCGAGGAAGCCCAGATGAAGGATGGCGACACCAGACACATGGCCATCCGACTTGTGATCCTCTAGGTTGGCCCTTTCGAGGGGCGGAATGTGAAGGAATGGCTTGGCTGGTTTCGCCAACTCCCAAGTGAAGATGTGACCTGTTGCATGCCCTCCAGCGATAGTCGAATGATCAGCGGCAATGGCTAGCGATGTGATAGAGCCGCATTCCACGGCCTTGGTGCCCGGTCCAATGATGGATTTGAGGACCTGCTGATAGTCGAAGATGAGGATGAAACCTTTCGACGTGCCTATTGCCAGCGATACCGTGACATTCAGACACGTTGGCCGGCCGAAGTTGCGCTTGCCGATCTCGGAGAAGACCTGGGTAGTTATCTTCTTCAGCTTGGTCCATCGCACGACCTCCCATGGGGCCTGGGGGGTTTCGGACCCATCATCTGACAGTTGGTGGAAGGCGGCATTACTCGACACGGAAGATTGCCGCGAATGCGGCGAAAGGAACGCGGGTGACTGACCACGAGCCGGGGACGACAATGGCGAGGGCGACAGGCGTGAGGAGAAGCGACGCTCAAAGGGCTGTAATGAAGTCGGACGGTGGGCGCGGAGCGAGTTGTGCGATACTGGGACGCTGCTGGTTGGTGAGGATATGCCGGAACCCTGTCTTGGTCAGAGGACTTCCATGTCGTTCCAGAAGACAACATACTTGCACCGAAGGCGTATCGTCTGGTATATCCGTCGACGCAGGGCTTTCCTCGACTGTCAGTCTGGGCCGTACAGACAGCTCCGAAGCCAATTCTTGCGCCTCTTCGTGTGTATTCCTGCTCCGTGTCCGGACAAAGGTCAAGCTCTCGGGGCCATTGTCTAGCGACTGAGCGTCGTCATTGTCCCCCAAGTCAGAAGCGCCCATGGCGCCTTTACCCATGTCTATCTCATCTCCATGGTCGTTGTGAGCGCTGGAGTGGCTCTCTCCCGAATCTGAGCTCATCTGCCTCGTTCTGCGCAAAGCATTGCTTCAGGCGCACATCAACTCTTTCCGTGGTATAGCTTCGTGATTCGCAGGCGTTGACCGTAGGCGACGCGGGGGTCTCGGTCGTGGTTCGTGACACTGGGTGATGTGGCCTACGGGGAAGGAGGATGAGAAAGCGGTATAGCGGCGAGAGCGGCAACCGAGCGTGTATGCCACGGATACAGACGTCAGTCGAGGTTGTGAATGTCGCCCACGAGGGTTGGCAAGGATGGCGCGTCGGTGGAGCTCGAGGCGCAGTTCGCAGATCGCCGCTGCTGCCGCAACGTTGGGTGAAGGTCCAAGCTCCTGCCGAACGTCACTTCCACGCGACAGCCAAACGCGCCGCGTACAGCCCAACAACCTCGAATCCACAGCCCACAATGCCTTCAATAGGACCCGCAATGCCTCCGCACCCGTCGAAGCGCAGTCGCGATGACGACGACCATCGACCATCAAGCCCAGAATCCACAGACAAGCGCAGACGAGTTATCGGCCCAGCACCTCCGCCTTCCGCATCCTCACCACCGCGTACATCGGGGCCCTCGCTGCCACCACGTGGGCCATCGCCATCACCATCACGGTCCAGCAGCGCAGACAGCGACGTCGGTCCCGCGCCTCCGCCAGCTCCAAAGCGCGTGGTAGGGCCCGCACCACCACCAGCGCCTCTCGACGAACTACCACCCAATCCTGCAGACAGCGACTCAGATTCGGACAGCAGCGATGACGACTTTGGTCCCGCCCCACCTCCAGCTGGGGGCATGTCCTCAGGCTTTGACAACCACATGGCGACGTCCGCATTTGATAGCGAGCCACAATTCACAGACGCTCCGAAGAAGGCACAACGAGACGAGTGGATGACACTACCACCCACACAAGACGACCTCGCCGCGCGGATGGACCCAACCAAAATGCGCGCGCGCAAATTCAACTCCGGAAAGGGCGCAGGCAACACAGGCGGCATGAGCAGCGCATGGACCGAGACACCGGAGCAGAAGCTCAAGCGACTGCAAGACGAGGCCTTGGGCATTGCCGCACCTACAAACGCTGCGCCTGCGACATCCGAGTCGAAGCGCACTAAGGAAGAGGAGAGGAGGGCGCGCAAGATGCGCGAAAAGATCGAGGCGACTCGAGGCAAGAGTCTAGTTGAGCAGCATCAGGACAAGGGTACGGGTAAAGAGAAGGAAGACGATCCGAGCAAGCGCGCGTTTGATTACGAGAAGGACATGGCTGTGAGCGGGAACCTGAATCATAAGCAGAAGAGGGAGATGCTCAGCAAGTCGAAAGGTTTTGGCGATCGCTTCTCAAGCGGAAGCTTCTTGTAGTTGCAATATATGCTACGTAACGCACGGAGCTTCGAATGGGCGCACAGAAGCAGCATGTTGGTTTCAGAGACGTCGGTCTGTTCTGACACTCATGATTTCAGGATTTTGTGTTCCGCAGACTCCTCGTCAAGCAGCTTCGCAGTAGCATCATGATACTTGTCGATTCCACTTGGCCTCGACATGGCCACCCAAAGGTCCTCTGGCACCTCCACACCCTTCTCGAGCTCGCAGGTCAGATTCCTCGTGAACAACGTCAATCCACATCCGGCTTCCCTGAACGTATACGTGATCCAACAGTAGCCCTCCACGCCGCCTGACCCATCAACATTTTCGGCAATCTTGTTCACCTACCGTGAGAAGAGTAAGCGTATTGAGCCCAGCGCGTTGGTTGGTCATGTTCCACACTCATGACTTGTACTTACCTGCCGAAACGCGAACTTGCGGCCACGGTCTGCAATCTCCAACACCCACTTTGCATGATATGTGTTTTCCGCCAAGGCCACCTTTTCCGTCCAGACATCGCCCACCTTGAGTGGGAGATCGAGTTTCTTGGCATCGGATGGAAGGCCAGCGCTGCCTTTGTATGTGCGGCCCCAGTTCACCGGGTTGCCTACGAAGTCGTAAATCACGTCTGGTGGGTAGTTGAAGATGGTCTCCGAGGTCACGCTCATGACACCCATGGTATCGACTTGTGGGAGTAGTAGACGTAGGAGTTGGGGTAGTATTGGAGGGAAGTGCGGATCAAAGGTATCGATATCGTGGTGGTGAGGAAGACACGAAGCAATACAATACCGAAACGAGGTCGATGCTTGGCATCTCCCGAGCGGTGCCAAAGCTTACCTTTCGTAGTAAGACATCGTCGTCGTCGCGGATGTAGCAAGTACTGGTCTTCGGAAGCCTGCCGTCCTTCCGAGGTACACTACCATAGTGCGCGCGGGGTAGAAGCACTAAAACGACGAGCGAAGAGGCAGCAGCATATAATGAATACGAAAACAAGTCTTCTACATCCTTTCGCACAACCATGACCGTTTGGATATGTCTCATCAGACCCGGCCCCACTATGATGACGTCGTTGTAGACGCCATGGTAGTTGTCTCGTCACTGGTGTTGTGAGCGAACGATAGAAAGAAAAGAATAATATTATGGTATAGAACAGAGGGCACTAGAGTTACATGCATAGCAGGTATACATATAGTATAGCATGTGAAGAGCGAAGTATACCGTCTCACAAATACAAATAGAGCGGCGAGTAACGCTAACACGGCTGCTTATCCGGATTCAATGTCTCATCGACAATGTGGTCTCCTACGTATCGCTCATAAATACACCACTCGCCTCCCCTTTTCTCCAGTCGATCCATGATTGTCGAGCACTGCCAGATACGCGGCAGCCCCTCCGATGTCACGAGCACCTTTGCGACACGAGGTCCACGAGGGGCGCTGACTTCCTTCGGCCAGGCGTAGCGAACCAACTGGTTTTGATAGCGCACAATCACGCCGCCGGTCTCTCCGTCGCGATCAACGATATGATTTGTTGGATAGCGCTTCACACCCGGGATCATAACGCTGTATTTGTCCCGAAACAGGGCCCTTATTTCCTCTTCTCCGCGAACGCTTATGCCAGGGAAGTGTACCTTGGCGTTGGGACTGAATGCGTTTGTCATTTGCTCTTGGTCGTTGCTTTCAAAGTGGAAATTGACTCGGTTGATGAAGTTGATGGCTGAGATCCATTCATCGGCTGTCACAGTGCTTCCCGTAGTCGAAATAGGTAGAACCGCGCCATCTTGATCGAGCAATGACCTTTTTGGTGATCTGAGTAGATTCATTCCGCGGATGTCCCAAGGGGAGGGTATGGATGGATGTATCGATTGTTGTGAGACTAGGAATGTTGCGCTTTTTAAATGCCTGCCTTGCCAGATAACACGACCATTACCAACATTTCGATGACCTACCACTATCATGACACGCTCTTGTCTGCCAAGTTGATCACCATGTGTTAGAACCTCCATAGTACGGTTTGTAAGAAGTTCCTCATGCCATAGCACTACACCGTGGTGTAACTCGGACGAAATACTGGTCCGGTCTTGGTAGATAGCTAATTCAAGACAATTACTCGCAATGTACTGCGGAAGGGCTTAGTTTGCTGCAGCCTATGGCATTATTCAACCTTGTGTTGTAGTTTCGTAGATTGGTTATCGCTATTGTAAGGCTTGGCAAGATGCCATAAATTCGCAAGTGCGTTACAAGATTTAGTCTTATTTTTCTCGGGCCGACTATCGTGAAGCTAAGTCATCTCATTTGCTCGTCCGTCATTCATAATCATACTGACTAATGCGACTAATTCATAATGTCGATGTAGGACTGTAGTTCTGAGGCAGAAGCACAATGGATGCGTGTACAAGTATCGTGTGATCGTTTGGCTATGACTAGACCGCATCTCTCATCCACTGCGTCTCGTTCTGAAAATCTTAGTTACTTTTCAATTCGTCACATCCAAAGATACAGGCCTATTGATAGTCATCTTTCACCCAATATATCTACATACAAGAAAGTCTTGCTCATCGGGGTAGGTGAAACCGCATTTCTTACAAATCCCCTGCCAAAAGGCTATACATGAACAACCTACCAGGTCGTGAATTGCTAATGAATGAGGAACACAGGCAGGTGGTGACCTCGGCGTCGAACTTCTAGACGAGTCCCTCAACTCAACATACGAACTAAGTGTCATGAGCCGGAAAGATTCCAGCGCGACATTTCCAGCTGGCGTCAGAAACGTATTCAAAGTCGACTACGCGGACCTAGAGGCCATCGAGAGCGCCATGAAGGACCAGGACGTGGTCATTAGCAACGTGGGCCTATCTGGCGCACCACACCAGCAGGTTTTCGTCGATGCAGCTCTCGCAACCAGTGTCAAGATATTATTCCCTGCCGAATACGGCACCGATACCCAGGATTTCAAAACCAACGAGATCAATCTTTACAGCACGCAGTACAAAGCCGCTCTGGTGTGATACTTGCAGTCCAAGGAGGAAGAAAGCAGCCTGATCTGGACGGCACTTATCACTGGTGGGTTTACCGAATGGGGTCTGAGACACGGCTTCTTTGGATTCGACTTCAAGACCAGGACCGCAACGCTTATCGACGACGGCACAACCATGTGCTCTCTCAGCCGGATGCGGACAATTGCCAAAGCCATCCGCGGATGCATCGAAAACTTTGAAGAGACGAAGAACCAATACGTCTTCATCGCGTCTTTCCACATGACTCAGCGCGATATGCTCGCGGCTATCGAGAAGCTTGATGGCCAGAAATGGACAGTCGAACATACCACGTCTCAGGACTTACAAATTAGAGGCCATACGCGGTGCATCAAGGGTAATTCGATGGGCATTGCGGATCTGAGTATGGCAACTGCGCTCGGGAAATGGGGTCTTGTAGATTGGAGGAACAAGGATTTTTCCAACGAGAAGTTGGGATTACCAAAAAATAGTTTTGAAGATGCAGTCGATTCTGTCATGGAAGAGTCTCGATAGCGGTCAGGTATAATTTTTAGTAATCTAGCTTGTTAGTGCTTGTCAACGCGAACAATCCAGCATTAGTTTACATGTACGAACTTGTGCGAACTTGTACGAACCACAGCTACATGACCTCGTATCACGAGGTAATCATGGCTTCTTAGGACATCAGTGGCAACAGACCGTCAAATATGGACTAACTACTGGTCGGTAATCCAATAAAGCAGGGTTTCCTGGCCAAAGGAGTCGTATCCTCCTGAACTTGACCCATAAACGCCACCACCGCCCTCGATGTTCGCAGTCAGATTCTGGGTAACGAAATCGCGATACGTCCTGGTACAGGATTCATTCATGCCATGAACATCGTTGCATGGCGTACATATCCTCTCAACGTGAATACATTCAACAAGGAGGTCCTGGACGAGTTTCCCGTCAGCTGCATCGATGAAAATGCAACCTTTATACCACGGCTGATGTTTGCCATGATGTAAGATATCGACTTTGCTTATTTGGATGTTGTAAAACGGTTCGGGCTACTGAGGATTTCCGTGAGTGCCTATCTTTGCAGTATGCGCAACGTCTGGTAGCAGTGTACGATTACGAATAATGGTATCCTTCGTACCGTCAGAGTATTCTGAGCAATGGCCATAGATAGTGATGCCGTCGTCGAATCTGCGCCGAAGGAAGTTTTGATGATACCATTGTGGCAGTAGAAAGCTACACGCCGTCACCTTTGCCATAGCTGGAGGACAAGCGGTACCGATTGATAGAGACATTTTCACCTTTGATCACGGGGAGACCGAAGCCAGATGAGCTGGGGCGCGTCAATCGTTCCACTAGAATGTGACTCGATCGCTCAATGAAAATAGCTTCACGGTCGAGTTTCCTTGATCTCCCAGATGCAGAAGTCGCGTGTGCGCCTCCAGGTCAAGAACAATATCACAGCCCTCGGATGCTGAAGTTCTTCACGTTTATGAAGACATATTGCGCAATAAAGAACGCGCGGCTTGCTAAACATATCGTTGTATCTGATGGAATGATCAGCTGCCCATCAACAACGTTTATCTAAGCAGAACGGTTGTTGATACCAGGTCCGGAGTATCATACTCCCGTACTCTCACAGTGAAGCTCATGTCGCACGACCAACTCATGTGACGCATCGTCAATGTCGTTCCTATCGAACAAACAGCTTGTTTACGTCGCGCTTGCATCTGACATAAGAAATACCTCTTCCTCCGTTTGCACGTCCGTACGTGGTAGTCAGTCCCGCTGCATTCTCAACAGCGCTGTAGAGCTGGTTGGGCTGGTTCGTGATCACGAGCTCTCTTAGATTGCTGCGGTCCTGCAGAAGCCTTAGCTGCTTCCCGCGCTGCAGCAGTCCTATACCCCATAGTGTCACCTTGCCAATTCCGCTTGTGCTTTTGCGATTTTCGCTTGGGTATCGCTGCGGACTTGTTCTACGAGCTCGTGGATCTGCGCGGCTTAGAGCGCGTTTCGATGCAGCATCAGTCCACCACCCGTCATGAGCTGAGAGAAGCCAGCCAATGCTGTAACAGGCGAACGAGTAAAGAAATCATGTACAATTCTTGACAGAGATCCACACCCATGAGTATTGCTTGAAGTCTTAGACTGCCACGGTGTTCTTAGGAGGAGGGGTTCTGGCGGGGCACGCAGCCGCACTTCAAGGCGATCCAACACAGCCTGCGCGTGGATGAGAACTAGGTCTGCTGCTCCAAAGACCATTCAAAGATTCTGCTCTGTAACCACGGCGAACAGCGCGTCCTTGAAGGTGGGAAGGAAGCCTTCCTTGCTGATGTGGCAGACGTTTCGGCGTGCAAAGTTCCTGACGCGCTGGGAGTACTTGCTTCGTAACGACGCGGTACATCTTTTTCCTTGTACCGCGCCGAGATGTGGACGCATTCGTAGCGAGATTGTATGGCTTACTCCCCTGGGCGGCAGGGTCCGTTGGTGTTGGCGGGTAACAACCTTGTAAGACCCCATTTAACCGTCAACATAAATTATCAACCCTTCCCACGCTCCAACGTGTTCAATTAGTTTCCTTCTCCACTTTACCCTACCATGGCCTTTGATCAAGCCGAGTTTATCACACTGTTGACGAACTACTACGAGTTTTGCAATCGAGTATTCTGGGATAATTCGGTCGTCGCGGAAGCGCCCAGCAATGGCTGGCCATCGATCACACAATTCACCATGGCCAATCTGCACAAGACTGATGCAGTCATCGACTTGCTTCGCCGTATGCCCTTTGTAGACTTTGTTGAGTCAGACAAAGCCTATGGCAAGCACGTCATCATGGTGAACACACGGATCCAGGATTACCGCAGCGAAGAGATACAGAAGCGGATCCGCGATGGAGATCTCGAATACTACGTGGAGCCCATATGCGATCCCTTACCGTCGTCATGCATCTCCTTCGGCAACAGCAACGGGCGTAACGGCTACAATCTCGTCATCAACACGGCCGATGGCTACATCTACTGGGGGGATCCTAACGGTCAGCACGACGAGCCAGCACCAGAGCTCAACGCTGTGGTGCAAGAGCACTACGCTGGCAACGAAGCCGAGCGTTGGCGGGAGGGTTTCAATGTTTATCACCCACGCGAATTCTTTGCGCTCTGCAAACAGCGGTTCCACGAGCTTCGCTGGATCGGCCTCCAAACAGATGTCGTTGAGGCGGTACCAATGGACTGTGACTTTGATGACGCGGACGAAGAGTTCAAGGGGCTTGTGCGTAAGATGAGAAGAGCTGGGTGGCCGGGAGATGGGGAAGGACGGAACTGGGACCGAGAGGCATTTCGAGCGGCGCTTGGGGTGTATAGCGATGAAGAGGACGAAGATGCTGTGCGAGAGGCGGCAGAAGCGCTGGACGACACTCACGTTCACTAAGTGATGGTTGTTGATATAGAGAGTTCGAAGGATCTCGCAAGACAAAGATTTAGGCTCCAGGCAGTATCACTAACGTGAGATTAGCGTTACTCTTAAAGCAAGAAATATAAAATTGCCGGCAAATCTATACCACTTAGCTTACCTATTTACCTAAGCTAAGCTGTTTATGCTGCGCTTATGACACGAGATTGGTTCGATGCTCTAGCGCACCTGATTCTAGGCTGCAGCCTTGGACACGCGCCTTTCAGCGACTACAAAAGCGAACCGCATCCGCTTCCCCATCGAGTCTGTACCCACAACACGAGATTCACCATGAGCAACCACGACACTCGCCTATCCAGAAGCCTAGGCGCCATTCTGGGTGTCCATGCTGGCGACTCTCTCGGCGCAACCCTCGAGTTTGAATATCATTCCACCATCAAGCAAAAGTACCCAGATGGTCTGCAGGAGATTGTCGGAGGTGGCTCCTTCTCCTGGCCTCCCGGACATGCAACCGATGACACGGATTTGACGCGAGCCGTCTTGTTGGCGTACTCGGATCGCCGAAAAAATTGCGAAACAAGAGCTGGGCGAGAAGGGACCGAGTTCGACGTGGTCAAGGCTGCAGCCGACTACAGCCTCGCATGGCTGACTGGCGATTGGCCTGACAGAGAGCCAGGAAGCATGCCGGTTGACATTGGATGCGCGACTCAAACTGGGCTGTCAAACTACGACAGCACGGGAGATGCAACAAGGAGCGGTGCTGGCCCCGGAAGCGCCGGCAATGGAAGCCTGATGCGCTGTATACCCACCGCGCTCTTCTCCGATATCAAGGAAGTGAGAGTGCGGGAGAGCATGGCCATCAGTGCCATTACCCATAACGATACCCGCTGCACCGTCTCGTGCGCTGCCTACAACGAGATAGTCGCAGCGATGATTCAAGGCAAGAAGGTGAGAGAGGCCGTGGAACAAGGCAGATTGGTCACCCAAGAGCAGGGCCAGACACATGTCGAGGCTGCCATATCCCGGGGCGAGACGCTCGATCTGGCAAAACTTGCAGACCGGGGACCAAAGAGCGCGGGGTCAGACATAACGACGGGATACGTGCTCAACGGGCTAACGCTGGCTGTTGCTGCATTGTTGGACCCGAGGTCTTTCAAGGACGTGTTGGTCGATGTTGTAAGGCTGGGTGGGGACGCGGATACGAATGGTGCGATTGCTGGAGGGGCTTTGGGGGCGAGAGATGGCAAGGGGAAGATTCCGGAAAGCTGGCTAGAGACATTGCAGTTTGGCGACGAGTTTGAGGAGAAAACGAAATGGCTGTTGTCGGAGTAAGGCAGTTTAAGAGAGAGAGCATAGGAACAATGACTTAGATAGCTATCTAGGTTCCACCCGAATTAATAGCCTTGATCTATGTGCAAGCTACTAACGCTTTGTGCTGTAAGCATGTAAGCGTGTGCACGTCTTTAGTAGTTGTCTTTGTAAGTGTCTTGTTTAAGGTACGCTAGAGCACGCGCTTAGCAATCTTCTTAGTAGCCTTAGTAGTAACGTCCTTAGCATAGCAAGAAGCTGCATTGCTAGAATCTCTAATCTTAATTATACTTTTTTAATCTTACTTTTTATTTCTTACTGTAAGAGGCTACGCTAGTGAGTCGTACGACAGACGCTAGGAAGGGAGGAACCTTTCTCTGTACACTCTTAGCGCAAGTAGCGTACGAACGCTTTGCGCTATAAGAAGAGAAAAGTACTACTACTT